>NW_025335941.1:48216031-48278807 GCF_004798865.1 Varanus komodoensis
CTAGGGAAAGTTTTGCCTTGATTTGTTTTAGGACCCATTTGTTCATCTGTCAGTCCAGAGTATTCACAAAGCTCTTCCTTAAGTACCACGTTTCAAAAGTATCATTTTTCTTCTTGTCTGCTTTCTTCATCGTCCAGTTTTCTTATCTTAGCAAATCCTTTCACTTCCCTGCCCCTCACTTAAGGTAGTTGCTTTGGGGAGTAAGGTTGCCTAGAACGGATCATTCTCCAGAGGACTGCAAGATGAGGAGCAGAAAGAAATGTTCCCAGGGCAAAAAGAGCTAAAATCCACGGATGAACTTCGATTAAGGAAGGAATCCATAAAGATGTGACTGTTGAGCTCCTTGATGGGAGCACCACTGCTGAGCAAACTTCCTCAGATTTACTGTCTTGTGAACATAGGAGGCTGCGTCATCCTTAATTAGCCTCTTAGTTCATCTACCCAGTAGTGTTAACACTGACCGGCAGCATTTCTCCATGGTTTCAAGCAGCATTTTCTCAAGCTCCATCACTAAGCCATCAGATTCCATGTTCTTATTCTATATTTGTGATTGGCTTCACCACTCAGAGAATTTATTAGTGCCAGCCAATCATTTTGCATGAAAATAAATGAGGTAGAGATGTGTTGGAGCATTGTTGCCAGACATATAAAGATTTCAGAAATACAAATATGCTAAGGATGGGTAGTAGGTGGATTGATAAATCTGTTGATAAATCCCTGAGTCATTTATAGATCAGCAACAATTTCCAACCTATATAACAGGAATAGCAGCAGCACTTTACTTCTCCAGTGCTAAATTACCACCCACCACTAAATTACCCCTTTCTTTAAACGAGGAATGCTGCAGTGAAGGGGCCTTGGGAGAAATCAGGAGTGGATTTCTTGTGTGGAAAGACTTGGCCTCAGGCTTGTGCTGGTAACAAATTCCTGGAATAACCATTCATAGGGTCTCCATAAATCAGAGATGACTTGGCAGCATGTATCCACAACAAAAGTATGCACTTAAAGGTACCCTTTTCCTAAGTTCAAGTTCATGACTTCCCTCTCACCCCTAATCCAATGCCTTGCATCTGGATCCAGTTAGTGGACCTCAGGGTTTGAATAAAAAAACGAAGTAGGTGCACAACCCTGAACTTTACCCATCCTGCCACATATGAGAATTTAGGTTTGCTCTGTGCATCTCTAGTTTTGATACCAACTGCTTGTGAGTCAGCAGCTCACAAACAATTTGCAGTGTGACCATTGAATTGCAAACTGCGAGTGGGTGGCGGGGGGCGGGGGCAGTGCTTGGCTAGAAGGTTGGTAGATTATTTTCTCCAGCTGTCTGTACTTGGATATTGGTTTTGTTGCTGCCTGGAACCTCCCTCTGCAGCACCGGAAGAATATTTTATATCCATAGTATGGATGAAATGTCCAAAGGTTGAAAAGCACATCAAATTCAATCACTGTTCACACAAATTAGTTTCTAATTTCTGCTTGGTGGGAGTGGGAGTGAGTTTGCAGCTGAAAACGGCAGTGATCTCTATTCTGCTACTGAAAAGTAATTCCACAGTGGTGCCATTTCTTTATTCTAGACATCTGGCTGCCCAAGCCACTATTTTCGTTTGTGTCCAGTTGGTGTATTTGGGGGTTCTAGCAGAAAAAAGTAGTAAGCTAAAGTCTGTCCAAACCTGCTTTAGATTGTTTCTCTTCTTGCACAAAAACTTGTAGGCACAGGTCATGGGCATCCCTAGCTTTGGAAACATTCTCTTTCTTGCAAGGGGCATTTAAATTCAGTCAACTTTCATGACTGGACAATTTCAATGGATGTAGGACATTGATGCATGGATCAGTATTAGTGTTTTAACTTGCCTCTATAGATGAAGTCAGTGGCTACCAACTGCCCTTATATATCTAAGGCATTAGTTACCTAGGCCCCCAGCGAAAAACTCACATTTCCCCAGATGTCCCAATCAGAAATTAGTACTTTTTCTGGTCACTAGAATTAATAGGTGAGTGGAGAAAGGCTAGAGATATTTTAGACAATTCTGTTTACGTTCACATGCTGATATGGGTCATACTATCTAAGGCAAGGCTTTTAGATAATTTTGATGACACTAAGCATAAAAAATAGAGCTACTTCACAAAAAGGGGATACTGTGCAATGGACAACAGCTTTATTTGTTTGTATTTTATAATCCCAACTTTCCGCATGCAGGCAAAACCTGAAACATAGCAAGAGAACTAAGCCACATGCAGCAACTTTCATTGTGAGGCAAGGGCCTCAGGCAAAAGACACTCCCTCCTGTACTTTTATAGTAGGTGTCTGCTTTGTTCTTTAGTGCTATTTGTTCCGTGAGTGAAACAATGTTCTGCACATGTTCACTGTTGTCTTAGGGCAATCCTAGGCATTAAGCCCCCACGCTCAGACACTTAGGAGCATCCTTCTCGGAGAGAGAAGAATGCCAGAGGCAATTTTTGCCTTTTCTGTTCCCCCACTCTGCATTTTTACTAGATGGACATATTTTGGGAAGGGGGGAGACTGGAGAGGCCTCAAGATAACTGACATCCTAACTTTTCCAGTCTCCTCCCCACCCAACTCACCAAAATGCGCCCTTTTAACCCTCTCCCCAATTGCATTCCTGACCTAGGAGAAATTACATGGAGTGAAGGGAATGGGAGGCTGGAGCTCCTATTGGCAGCTTCAAGGTTGGGATACTGGCTGCAACATCAGGCTGGGAATCCAACATATTCAATAGCCCCTCAGACGGTGTATGATTGCTTCCTCTGTATTTAAGGGGTGTAGTAACAGTTGTGCATAAACTCCTTGTAAGTGACATAATCTGGGTCACAGTTTGGCATTGGGGTCAGAATGCCAGACCCATTTATTCCCAAATCCTTGGCACCGTACATCAAACCAGGTTGTTTTATTTAATTTGCAGCTGTTCATGACTGGGCTAATAGTAATTACACCCAACAGTCTTTCATTGCTTGTGTCATCTCAGCAGAGGGCCAGTGATGGATAAAGTTGAAAGGTTTCTGGGAAGAAAGGACTAGATTGAAGATAAGAACTAGGTTTTATATAGCCCAGATATAGGGATATCCCTTGATTTTTTATTGCACATGGACATCTCAATTAATCAAATGTTATGTTATTTTTGGCCAGGGAAGTTTTTACAGCTGCAAGAGAGGAGGTGGGACCTGGAAAAGGTTTTTAATAGTTTTTAAAAGTTTGAATTGCCATTCCCCCACAATGATTTGGGGCTTGCTACGTTTGCATAGTGATACGATCCCAGAGAAGGAGGAATGGCAACTGTGGAAAAAAAAGAAAGAAATACAGCTTTATGGCCCACCAAGACATTAATTAAAAACCTTTTTGTGCAACCAGTGTTTGTTTTCAAGTCTACTATTGTAAGGGACACCAAGATCTCATATTTATCAATTTCCCTAATGTTTTTGTTTGCAATTTCTGAATATTATTAGGAGCATCCTAAAAAAATCTGTATTTTTCTCATTTGAATAATATTCTCAAGAAAGATTACTAGTTTATTACAATAATCTAGGAAATGAGGTTTCTAATGAATGTGTATTATCAGTTGTTGCTCACTGTTTTGTCATCATGAAATAGCAACTAACCTTTTATTGGGTAAGAATTGGCTGATTGTACACTAAGAAATGGTAACCATTTTGGGAGGGAGGATAGAAAATTAATATAAATGCAAAATAACAAAAATAAAAATGATGATAATCGTCCCAACATTCCTGCAAACTTCAGGGGCCCCTGCCCCTTCAGGGAAGAACCCATACCTACATTCTCCTTTCCATTTGGTTTGGTGTCCAATGTATGTCTGCACCCTGGCATTCTACCATGTTACTAGTAGACTGAGTGATGTCCCTGTGAATGAATGCTTTCCTTAGCCTGTTTGCATCTCCCAGGTTCGTAACATTATAATTACATCAAATTATATTACGCATATTGTATTTTAAGCTTTTAGAATTCCTAATAAATACTCCTGTTTCTTAAAGAAATAAAATTAACTTCACTAATCTCAACTTGTTTTATTTGTGCCCTTAAGGACAATTTATCTCTCTCCTTTTACGTGTGGAAAAGTTGTTTAAAATAACGATGGGATCTTTCCTCGTAGAAGTGGGATTTGCAGAGCAATACTGCTTGATGAATTGGGTCCAAAGGATGCAATCCTGATAGAAGTTGTACATAACCAGAATTAACCAACCTATAATTATCCATATGATTATTAAAACAAATATAAAATTATTATAAACCTGTTTTATTCCAAGCCACGAAGGGGGCAATCCAATGAGATACCCATAAGCCTCCAAACCCAGAGGATGACCAACATCCTATACAGCGTGGGAGAAACTTCAAGATGATCTTCACCTTCTCACTCCTTCGGCTGATTTCAGCGGTCTAGGTGCAACTCTTCCCACAGGGAAGGAAGGAGGCTGGACTATTGCCAGGACACATCCGGGTAAACCTAATTTCCTCCCTTCCCCATCCCACAGCCCCATTCCCCTTCTCTAAGGTTGCTTTTCCATACTCAGAGAAATAGCTGGTGCAGTTCTTTCTCCAGCAGTTGCAATGGGAGAAAGTGGCTCTGGACAGAGAACCTCAGCTCTGAGATCAGCACACTGTTCCTGACCTCAAATCCAGGAGTCCAAACTGGCCTATGGTCCCCTAGAAACTTCCAAAGGGCCATAGCATCAATTTGCCGTACCTGTTATGGCATGTTGTGTGTGCTCATCTTTCTACAATATTTACTTCTGTGCCCTTTTTGGCTTCATCTGATAGTCATAAAATTAAATGATGAGTTAAATTAATTAAATGGGTAGCACTTACCTTCTCCTTGCACTTAACTTTTGTGTGTACTTAACTTAATTTTACCTTGATGTTTTGTCATTTGGACTGAGATGGGCACTTGGTGGTATGGAGAAAACCATGGTAACTATGCAAGGTTTCTTGTCATGACAGGTAAATGTACCCTAAGGCTAACAATAAAGCATTTGTTAAGTACATCAGAAACAGGAAACCAGCTAGGAAGGCAATTGGACTGTTGTATGACAATAGAATTAAAGGAGTATTGAAGGAGGATAAGGAATTGCTGAGGAGGTGAATAAATTCTTGGCATCTTTCTTTACTAGAGAAGATACAGGACAGAGACACAGGCCTGAACAAATGGATTCAGGAAGAGATTGAAACAGTAGTGACAAGAGATGAAGTGCTAGACCTTGCTGGCAAACTGAAAACAAACAAATCATTAGGTCCAAATGATTTTCACCAGAGGGCTCTTAAAGAACTCAAATGTGAAAGTGCTTATCGTCTAACCATGATGTAACATGTCCATAGGATCATCTTTGTACCAAAGGACTAGACTAGACTAAGTCTAATTTTTAAGAAGGATCCATGAAACTACAAGCCAGTGAATTTAATATCAGTTCCCAGAAAATTGGTGGAAAGCGTGATTAAAGATGAAATTATCAGGCATAGAAAAGCAAAAGACCTGGCCATGCTAAAAAAACAAAAACCAACATGATTTTGACAAAAGTAAGTCCTGTCTTGTTAATCTTTAAGAGTTCTGTAAGAGTAAATGCTCTCCTGCCATGTGGATAGGGGTAATCCATCAGACACAGTTTACTTGGATTTCCATTAGACCAACAGCAAAAAATTTCTCACCAAAGATTCCTGAGCAAACTTAACAATAGTAGAATAAGAAGAGAACTCCTACATCAGTAACTGGTTAAAGAACCGAAATTGGGGAGTAGTAAAAGGATTCTCCCTGGAGAAGCGTCTAATGCTGGGAACAATAGATGGCAAAAGAAGAAGGGGACGGCAGAGGATGAGGTGGCTGGATGGAGTCACTGAAGCAGTTGGTGTGAGCAGGAGATGGTGGAGGACAGGAGGGCCTGGAGGAATGTTGTCCATGGGGTCGCAATGGGTCGGACATGACTTCGCGACTAACAACAACAACAACAAAAAAGGATTCTAGCAAAGGAGAAACATAAGCAACTGGGTACCCACAGAATCTATTTTGGTAGTAATTAACTTAAGATGAGCAGTGACGTGGCCATGTTTGTTGATGACACCAAATTATTTAGGGCCTTAAAACAAAAAAGGGCAACAAACCAGCAAAATGGGCATTAAATTGGCAAATGTGATTCAATGTAATCACTTGATATTTGATTACATTGAATCACATTTGCCAATTTAATGCCCATCATTACGACAAAAACAACATTAAGACCACACTTGCAATACTGTGTATAGTTCTGGTTACCACACATCAAAAAGTACATTGAAACTTGAAATAGGTGCAAACAAACGGAGCAACTCTTCTGTGAGGAGAGGTTACAATATCTGGGTATGCTTAGCTTAGAAAAAAATTAAGGAAAGAGAGACATGACAGAGGTGTATACAATGAAGCATGGTGTGAAGAAAGTTGATAGGGAGACCGTTTCCCCCATGTCTCTAAATACTATAACCCATGAAGCTGAATCAGCCCATAGATTATCCCATGATACTGAATGGTAGTAGATTCAGCAGAGATAAAAGGACATACTTCTTGACATTGTTAAATTAGAACCATCACCAGCACAACGTAAAGTGATGGCCTCCAGCTTGAATGGCTTTAAAGAAGGATTTGTCGTATTTGCTGCCCTGGGACACTGTAAAGAGCAGGATAGATTTTTTTTCTTAATAAATAAAATAATAAAGAAATATTCATGGAGAATAACACTACCAGTCAGGAAGGCTCTGGCAGGGCTTTGTGAGGAACCTGCTTTAGGGGTGCAATCTGCTCAATTCCCTCAGCTTAGCTCCCCAGGCTCCAGCCTGCTGTGTTGTCATCCTGAGTCCAACCAGGCTTGAGTGTGCCAAGCATTTGTGCAATCACCCACCAGGAATCCAGCCCATGCAAACACTGCACAAGTAGCATCTTTCTTCTGCATGCGTGATTTGCATGCTGCATGCCCTGTGGCGGAAGGTTGCCAGGTTACACAAAAAGAGTTCTGCTGGTGCTCACTTTGCAGAGTTTCTCTCAGCTTGGCTTGCTTCCTACCCCAGGGCCAAGCATTAAAACGTCCAACAGAAGTGAGCTGAATTCTGCAGAACCATTGCAACCCTAGGGTATATTGCACCTCCTGTATCAGGTGCATCTGTCAGAAGAAGCCACTGAGGATGATGAGCTGAAGAATGCTACTGTCCTCATGTCCTGGTTGTGGGCTTTTCTTATGCTCCTATACCTAAGAAACCTTAACAAGCGTGGAATTTCATATGGCCTTGGCAAACACATGTTCCCAAATGTCTGTCTAACAAATATGGAAGGAGGTGGAAAGAAGGCCCTATGTAGCAGAGGAATGAGGGAAAGGAGGGAGGAATCTTCTACTGACAGAACAAATTTCCCTTCCCTTTGCTTCGTGCCCCCACATCCATCTGCACACCCACCAAATCTGTTCTGGAAAATTTTGAAGGGGCGTAAGGGTCAGAGGAGGCTGACAAGAAAGGGAAATTCCCACCATACCAACAGAAGTCACAAAACCCCGTGCCTTAAAAATACAAATACAAAACAAAGCAGTAAAACCCCAAAGGTTACAAACATCTGGATTGCGAACAACCCGTTCTTACAAACTTGCAGATGGCTATCTAGCAAACTACACAACATATTTCTAGGGAACTACATGACATGTTTGGGGTCGCATCGTGAGTGGTAGCCCAGTTTCCTAGAGATACAGTATCTGGAGCTTTTCATTCTGCATGTCAGCTTGAGTGCATCCAGTCAGTGTGTTTTGGGCTCCTAGTTCCCCTTTGGTTTTTCTGTAGCATTTGCCCTTGTAACCAGGCCCTCAGCTGCTACAAGGCAATTTATGGTGGGGAAAAATGGCTGTGCAAATAACCCTTGAGGCCTACCTCAAGAAAGGGACTCCAGTGGTAACCCCACTGCCCTCCAGCAGCAGAATCAAACCCTGACTCAGCACCAGGTGCATCTCCATAATTATCAGTTAATGTAAGGCTTAATGTTACCCCAAGAATGTTCTAAACTGTTTTAAGAACTGCATATTTGTTTTTTTACTGTACTATATACCTACACACATGCATACAAATTCTCTCTCTCTCTTCAGCCCCTGTAGTTACTTTACTTACTGTATTATCATTATTACAATCCTGTATTGTGTTGAAGATGTTCAGTGAACATGGAAGTGTTTAAGTGTTTTATATGCACAGAAAGGTAAAATACATATATACTTATACTAAGAGAAACATTGGCTTACACATATGAGCCAACTTACATACAAATTCGACTTAGAAACATAGAAACAGAGTGAGTCAGAAGGGGTCTCCTGGGCCATCTAGTCTGACCCCCGGCTCCAGTCGGTTCCACTCATGACATGCCTACCATGTGCACGTCCAGGACTTCAGGAATAGAACATATCTGTAACACAGGGCCTGCCTGTACCCTATTAACATTGTTGTTACATTGTCAGTTGTTAAGTGCCATCAAGTTGCCTCTGACTTATGGTGTCCCCAAGAAAGAATGTCCTCCAGAATGTCCTGTCTTTCACAGCCCTGCTCATCTCTTGTGAACTCAAGGCCATGCCTTTCTTTATGGGATCAATTATCTCATACTGTATTTGGTCATACCCTTCCTCTGTCTTCCACTTTCCCTAGCACTGTTGTCTCCTTCAGTGAATCTTGCCTTCCCATGATGTGTTCAGAGTACAACAGCGGCAGTTTCATTTTTGCTCCCAGGTAAAATTTTGGTTTGATTTTATCTATGACCTACTTCTTTATCTTTATGTCAATCCAAGCATTCTCAAAACTTTCATCCAGCACCATGATTTGAAGTCCTCGATTTCTTTCCTTTCAACTCTCCTTACTGTCCAACTTTCAAGTCTACATAGTGATCAGGAATACAATAGTGTGATGGAGGCTTTGATCTCCAGTGAAACATCCTTGCACTTAATGATCTTTTCTAGTTCCTTTGTTACCTTCCAAATCTCAGTCTTCTTCAATTTTTTTGGCTGCCATCTACTTTTGAACTAATGATTGAGCCAAGGTATGCCAAATCTTTAATGATTTCAATGTCTTCATTGTTAACTGTGAAGTTGTGTAATTCTTCTGTAGTCCTGATTTTTGCACTTGAGCTGTAGACCTTCTTTTGCACATCCTTCTTTCACTTTCTTTGAGAGTTGTTTCCATTTTTATTTAAAAATTTGTATGCCTTCCATTACTGTCGTCTCTGGACGGCTTACAACATTATTTCAGATTACAGTAACATAAATTAACTATTCCACACTGAGCATCATTTAAAATAAATTATTATATGTTAAAATATTGGCCAAATAAAAAGGTCTTGACTTTGCTTTTTATTCATTGCTGCTTTTTATCAGTAATATAGTATCATCTGCATATCTTAAATTATTAAGATACTAAATTGACATATCTCCCACTAATTTTCATGGCTTCATCCGATTCTGATCCTAATCCAGCTTTGCTTATATGTTCTGCATACAGATGACTGAAAATATCCCATTCCATTACACTTTAGTTTGTTCACACTAAGTACTGCAATACTTAACTATTGTATTTCTTGCTTTATACTTTCCAGTTCACCTTGATTCATACTTTACACATTCTGTCTTCCAATTCTATGTGTTGTCAAGCACTGAACCTTCCCTTTGCCTCTGTGCAGTCACTAGGATTCATTTTGGCTTTGATCTAGTTGCATCATTAGCATAGCACTATTCTTATATGTCCTTTTCCATTATCTAATTGAGTGCCTTGAACCTGGCATTATCTCTTATTTTATGTTGGATTGTTTCATCATAAGGTTTACCTTCTTCTGTGCAATACTAACACATTACCTTCTCAATGCCATTGTTTGTGAAAGATTGTCTGTGTTCAACTATCTCTGCTGCCTAGTGGGTGCCCGTCAGGAGCTTCTGCATCCCCATTGCCATTAGAAATATCAAATCTCTTCTGCTTGTTGACCGGCTGAGTTACCCAACTCAGCCAGTCAACATGCTGATGCAACTGTTACTCCTGAAGAGGGTTAATGCATCTTAGTGTCTCACCTTTGACATTTCTTGGGTGTTCCTGCTAAAAGACCACTCTGTTGAGAAAATCTGGCCTCCTGGTGGAATTGCTCTTGGCTTCTCTGACACTCTCCTACCTCCACATGATGTTAGGATGAGCTTCCAAGCAGGGGGACCAAATACTTGACATTACAAAAATTCAGATTGCCTTATAAATAATGACTTGAACAGCAGATTTGGCGTAACTACTAATTATTAATTAGTTTAATTTTAATGGATTTTCAAATATAAATTTGATTCAATATAAGTATTCATGGGGTTTTAAGTACAAAAAATGGATAACTTATAATTGTATAAGTACTTTGGGAAAGAATGGTGGGAGCAGTTATATCTGGGCATTTGCTGCCCACTTCAAATCTTCATTCCAAACAGATATATAGTCTAGAAATTCTATCATATTCAATTCAATTCTACCATATTCAGCACTTTCTCATATATACAGGGGCGATCCCATACATCGTTTAGCCGGGGGGGGGGGGAACCTCCTAAAACTCCCAGCATTCCCCCAGGCAGCCATGCTGAGAACCTTTTTGTAGGGCCTTTTTCCTGCCTAAACATGTGTAGGACTGCACCCTAAATGTCAATTCTCTCCCCATCCCAGAATCGGCAGAACACTCAGCGACTCCACACTAAGCCAACTCGTTGCAGTTCTCATGCGCAAAACGTATACAGTTCTTTCCTCCGCAAAAAGCCGCTATAGAAACTGCGCGTGCGCAAAGGCAGACCGTCCCTTTGTGTTCTTGGTAGAGCGTTTACAGAGCGAGCGAGCAAGTAGAGTGACCATTGCAATTGTGGAGGCAGAACTTCCAGGTTCCTTTCAATCTTTTTTTTGTCTTTCCCGGAGGTCGGAACTCGTAAGAGCAGAATCGTAAACAAGTTTTAACTGGAAAAAAAGTTTTTTGTTTTTTTTTTGTCTATACATGCATAAGATTGAGCCTTAAGAAACCATGGACTGGATACTCAGGATGGTAGCCTAGTTGTGATCGAAGCTGTCGAGGCATACTGTATACTGTACTTCAAAACTCAGATCTTATGTCGTGTGCATATGTGGGGAGGGTTGCGATTTTAACAAAGTTTATAAATATTGGAAAAAAAGTTTTGTCAAGTACTAGTAACATTAACATGAGGGGCTTATGGAGGGAGAGAGTATGGGAGCCCTGCAGTGTAGCCCAAAATTCATATTTTATATCATAGATTATTGAGGCTGAGGCGGGCTTGGTTTGCAGCCCCGAATGCCCCACAGATTGATATTAAAAGGCCAACCGGCCTAAACTGTCCCTCAAAACCTCCTTCCAGCCCAAATTCAGCACTTGTTGCACGCAGAAATGTTCCGTTCCGTTGCGCTTACGAATGCTGAAAACTTAGTTTTTAAATTCATATTATTTACACGAATGAAGACTTAGGAAGCTCCTGTCTTTAATTAAGGGGGTGGGCGAGAGAGGGATAACCCCTGCCCATTCACAGCTACGCTAAAATCTTGCATTTCTCCATTGATTCCTATGAACAACTCAGCGTCGTTCAAAGGCGCGATGAGACAAAATTCGATTGTACAAACTCAACCCGTTATCTAGAATGGCGATCGAGTCTAATTTTTAAACAGTCTATGGGCTGTAGAGTTGCCGGGTTTTTGCTTTTTTTTTTTTTTTTACAGGTGTTCCTGTGCTCTTTCTACTTCCGGGAAAATGGCGGCCGCCTGGAGAGCTGCTTTAGGGGCTGTAGCTCGAGGTTATGGGAAACGCGGAGTGTCTGTGCTCAGCACCATCCGGAGCCAAAGGTATGGGGTCGGCCGATGCCTGGCAGCTGCCGCTCTGGTCGGAGGAAGCGCGTTGGTGGGCTCCTATACAAGATGGACCGAGCAGGAGCAAGCTGGAGGCGGCTTTTTGACAGTCCTGGCTCAGGTAAGTGTCGAGCTCTCTGAGCGCAGAGCTGTTGTTACTCTTCTTGTGTACGAGAGGACTGAGACTGGGACGAACTGTTAGTCCCTCCATCCCCGGCCGTCACTCTCTATTCGTGCCTCACTGGGAAGACAATTTACAGACTAAGGCACCTTTGTGGGTCTATTTTATTGTTGTTCTGGTGTTCTTGTAGTGTCTTCCAACACATTCTGGAGGATACCAGGTTGGGGAGGGCTGCCTTATGGTCCTCCTGACGTGGGCTGAAGCCCTTAAAGGTCTTTGGGACTCTGCAAACTTTAAAATGCTTTAAAGAAGGTGGTTTCATGGTACTGGGTTGTACTATATTTCCACCAGTTTTCTATTTTTTAGCTGCCTTAGGTTTATCTATCAATATGGAAAACTTTTGTACCTACTCACTTTTCTTTCGCACTTGCAGTTTTAATTAGAAATGCCCCTCTTATGCACAACTTTGAACTGATTTCCAAATTCTTTGGGCAAGTAGATGGATTTGTATCCAGAGGCTAGTGAGCACTCCAAATGGATTGACAAGAGATGTGAAAGGCTTATAAACAAATGTTAATTTGGATCAATATATGGGGAACAGAATTTTGGTTTGTCAGTTACAACAGAGTTGTTAGTAGACTGCCTGGAAAAGGTATCTTAGCATATAGGGTAAATAAGTAGCCACTGCTAATAGCTATGGGTGGATAGACATCTGACCTAAATGTTAAAATTTGTGCCATTTACTGCCTATTTTTGTTTCTGAATGGTATTAAAACAATCAGAATTAAAACATGTTTGAAAGCCGCACTGCTTCAATGAGTCCCTATCAACCCATACTTCTGTATTCTGTTATAAACAATAATTGCAGCATAACTAAGGTTGCAGTTCTATACAGTGTGGTTTGGTGTAGTCTACACCCATTCCCCGAAGCAAATCCCACTGCACTCGGTTCTGATTACTTGTGAGTTGATATGTATCAGATTGCACAAGATCATCATTGTTCAGTAAAACAAATAATACCTCATATAACAGCTTTAAGTAAACTATCAAAGAACTATTTCATTTCAGTGTAGCAGACACTAGCACAACATAACTTGTGTTTCTCTAGCATAAAGTATGCTATACTAGGCACTATCTACTCCCATTTGCACTATAGTAGAATGTAGAAGTCTGTAAAAGTTATGAGCTTCCATTATCTGTATTGATTTTATCTGACCTATTAAGTTTATGTATACACAGTCTTATTAAATAGGTTGCTGTAAAATATATATTTAACCATTTGGAAATAAAATATTTTACAAGGAATATGGTTATCTCTGTTCTGTTTGAACTGCATAGTACAGGAAACTATATAAAGTTTTAAAAACAAATGAGGACTGTGTGATTTAAAAAAAGAAAATACTTATAAAATACTCTTTCTTCCCATCAGTGTGTTTAAAAGGTCAGGAGAATTATGTGGCTGCTGTCTGAAGTTACCTTCCAAAAGATAAAGGTCTCCTGTTTCTTGGGAGAATAGTCGAAACTGTACTTTCCTCTTTGAATAGAGTGTTCTTGGATCCAAAGAGGGAGCCTTGTATCTATTTTCAGACATGTAACAATAGCAATAGAGCTGCATAGTATAAAAGTCCCTGGTTGAATCTTAACCATGAATTGGCAAGAAGGTCTTAGGAAAAAGCTACTACTTCTCAGACTTTTCATATACACCACTCTACCAAATCTAGAATAGAATGTGGGAGTGTATTGACTTACCTAGATCTCTCTTAAGGATCACTGATATTTGAACGGTTCTGAATAGCTGAAATGTACTGTCTTGATGTATGTCATGTAATTGTGCCTTGGTGGTAGCCTTCTCCCAAGCTACATTTTTAACACAACATGCTGACTAGTTTTCATGTTTAATTTTAAAATATTTTACTTCAAGCTATTCAATTTTATGGAAGTCAGTGATCCTCCCCTTTTCTCTGTACTCTGAATCTTTCCTGATGTATAATTTCAGATGAATATAGTACCCCAGACTTCTGCAATGCTTGAAATAACTCCTTTTCTTCTACATGGACATGGTGTAGCAATTAGCACAGTCATTTTCCAGTGTTGTTGAATACCATACATAGTGATACTTCATACTCGTTTATCTTTAGCACTGTATTTCCAATATCAGAGTCATAGTAATGTACTGCAGAAGATTTTGAGATGGGACACTTCTATCAAACATCTGTTGTTGGCTTTGACTTAGTGCTTATTTTCAGAAAGTTTACAATCCTCTGCATTAACATGCCACTACATTGCGTGCTTCTCTCATTAACCAAGTTGGGTGTGGAATGTCTTCTCTTTATGGGTTTACTTTTGTGATCCTAAGCCTTGAGCTCAACCGGTATTGTCATTTGCTTTTACATTTAATGGCCCTTCTACGTTCTGTGTATTAATTCCAACTTCTAAATCAAACTAAGCTTTAGCTATTTCTCTGGATGTGAAAAGCTCAAAGTACTCTAAGTTGCATGAAAGTTTTTTTTTAAAGTAAAACCACTGCCTTAGATGGTTTTCCAGATTAGACACATGCTTTAAAGACCATAGAGCACTTCATGCATTGACAATATTGCAGCGATAATTGATTCATGGCACATTTCTCTGTATGCTTAAAAAGTCTTACAGCTTCCAACATTGCTCAGCTAGCATGGTACTTTGCAGGACATTTTTCTCTGTAAACAAGAATGATGTGACAAAGATAGGCAACCTTGAGAGCCAAAATCCCTGAGAAATTATCTGTCGAGGGCTGGATGTTGGTTCTGGGTAGAACTGAAACCAGTGATGGACATTGCCACTTCTTTTTTCTCTCCCCACTATTTCTCTCTCTCTCATCCTTGCTACCCAGTGAGCTGCTGCAGAAGGGACAGATCACTTGCCAGAGATCTGAACTGATCATTTGTAGAGGGCCTCCAAAATTAGACTGAGGGCTGCATGAAATAGAACTGAGGGCCGTATGTGATTTTCTCACACTTGCCTTTAAAGGTTGGGCAAAATAGTGTATACAAATATGTGTAGTTATTCATACTCCTCCATTTTGAAATACAGTTACAATCTCTAGCTCTCTGTAGAGAAACGCCATTCTTTCAAAGTCATTCAAAACTTTTCCTATGCACAAAGCAGAATACATTGCTGAATTTTACATGTTCAAGAAGCAGTATATCAGTGTGGTGTGATGACTAGAGTGTTCAACTGGGGAGCCAAGGAATCCAAGTTCTAGTGTCCACTCAGCCATGAAACACAGTAGATGACTTTGGCCCACTCACTGACTCACAGCCTGACCTACCTAACATGGTTGTAGTGAGGAGCCCATGTTTCTCATGGGTTCCTCATGAGGAAAAGGGCCAAGATATAAATTCAATGTGATGTCGATAAAAACTCCTAGCTACTACAATACATATATGACAAAAGCTTCAGCAGTTAGGCCTGCATTTCATTGGTGTAAATCCAAGCAATATATTATAGGAAAATTAATCATTCTAGTGAATAAAGAGCAACAATTTATTTATTTATTTTATTTAGCGTTTTTATATGCCGTCCCAGTCGCATAAGCCTCGGGACAGCTTCCAACATTGAAAATACACAATCAATCAATGAATAAATCGCACATATAAATATATAAAATATAAGATCTGGATTCATCCTGGCTATAAAAATATAAAACCAATAAATAACATTAATGATTATTAAAATATTGTTTGAATAAAAAGGTCTTAGCCTGGCGCCGAAAAGCAAATAATGATGGTGCCAGGCGAACCTTTCTGGGGAGCGCATTCCATAAATGGGGCGCCACCGCAGAGAAAGCCCTCCTCTGGGTACTCACCCTCCTAATATCTTTTACAGGGGGTTGCCAGAGGAGGGCCTCTGCTGCCGATCTCAAGGGGCAGGAGGACAAATATGGAAGCTGGCGTTCCTTTAGGTATCCTGGTCCCAAGCCATTAAGGGCTTTGTAGGTGATAACCAGCACCTTGAATAATCATAGATACTGTTTGTAAACATACTCTATACAAGGATGATATCGTATGCATGATCCCTTTCTGAATGATGCTTATGTGAACATGGAAACCACAGAATGTTTGTCAGTTAATTACCATCCACAAAGTCCAAATTAGCCACAGGGAAGTTTATGACTTAATGTTATCAGGATTGGCTATTTGCATAGTATTTTATAATTTAGTAGGTAAATTTAGTGGTAAGCAACCTTTAGTGGAACTCCCATAGTGTATAATGACATGAGTGTCTGAAAAAACACTCATTCTGGCATATACTTGCTGGTGTTGTGCTAGAAGTTGCTTATCCAACTACATCAGCAGTGTAAGCAGAGCAGCAATGTCTTGTCCTACATCCATTGATTAGACAACACTCATGGAAAATAAGGGCATTAACAGAAATTAAAAGAGATTACCACGATTGTTCACCATGAGCACCATTTTTCATACGGTTCTACACACATCTTTCAAATATAGAGCTGCAGATAGTCCCAAGACAGATTCTGGTGAGGATACCAATAATTAACCTAGTTCAGTACTTTAGTAATAATCCTGTGTATTTGTTTTCTTTTCACAGGTAGAGACCAAAACTATCAACTGTTGCTATACAAACAGATTTTAATTCATACCCATTTGGACATTTCTCAGTAACCTGAGTGAAATGTTAACAGAAAACAAGGATACAAGGGTCTAATATTTTCAGGGTCAAAGCTACAAGATATTTATATCTTGCATTCAAAAAGCTGTAAGTGATACTATGTTGTGAAACAAGTGCACACCCTAAGTAAAACCCATTTCTAAATTTAAACGTAACATTATGGCCTTACAGATTCCATACTTGCTATATTATTGACTGTTTTGGGCACTCAGCATGACAATGTCTGCATGTCAGTAATGCACAAGATGATGCTTGTGATATATTTAATTCCTCAGTTATTTAAACTTCATGGATATCTGAAAGTTGAGCTTCATTATAATATTTTGATATGGGATAAATTCAATGCTGGAAACTTACTAGAAGAGTATAGACAAGACACTATTATTCCTGTATCAAAGAAAGTTGCAAGTGGAGATATAGGAGATGTAGCCGTTCACACTGCAGTGCGAGTTCCACATGGAAGCACGGGGAAGAGCATGTGCTGTAATGCGTCTTCTGTGTCCCCGCCCCGTGTCTCTTATACATGCTTTCTGTGTCTTGTCTGAACTATATTGAAGGCTGTCTGAACTGTGTCTTGCTTGAACTATATTGTTCTAATAAGTCTCCAATATTGAATTAACTTTGTGTTTAAAATGTGCCAATCAAAACAGGCTTTCTAACAATTGAAGCCCTGAAGCATTTAGGTGTAATAAAGAACCATTTTTCTTCTGATATACATCTGCAGTGATACTGCTGTGTTGGCTTAAACTGCTGCTTGATCCATAATGGCTTACACTGGAGGCTTCTACTGAATCCTAAAACCCCATGGTTGGTGTCATATTTTATGAATATATCTTTCCATTGAATCTTATTTTTCTATTTAATATCTGTAGGCTATCATTCTTCATTTGTAATTGCATTCCAAACTTTAGGAAAGGTAGGTGCATAATTACCTGCATGGGTTTCCATTCTGAACTTGGTGAAAACAAAAATAAAAAGCAGGTATTTGTGAAACAATATTCACAATCTGTTCTGATGTTCATCCTAATTCTTTGAACTTGGAATTATAAAATTCAAAGTGCTAACTGGAATCTTACTACTTAGCTTGAGAAGCATAAATATACTGTTTTCCACTGAATTAGAGCCATTCTATTTCCTACTCCAGTGATCTTGGTTATGCAGAAGCTGTGCTACTCAGTCTTTGTTGTAGAAAACTTTTATAACTATACCTCAATTCTGAATATGTTACAAATTTGAAAAATCATTTTCTAACCATGAAAATCATGCTATTATAGCCACATGTAAAAGTTAACAGGTATGAGGTCATTATGCATTTTATTTTATGGTATTTGCATTGCTTTTTGTTGTCTTGTTTTTATAGATTCTTGTAAACCACCCAGATAGCTTCAGCTGTGGGGTGGTAGGGAAATAAATGTTGTTGTTGTTTAATGCTTCATGCTTTTGCAAGAATTGGGTTGAACACACAAACAAGAACTATACTTATCAGAAGAAAAAAGATAGAAGCTGTTGAAGAAATAAGATATCAAGTTACAAAACTACAATATGCACAGAGGTAGAGATGAGTGCAACAACAGAGTCTAACCAGAATCTTCAAGGGATATGTGGTAAAATAGATCAATGGTTACAGTAAGTTCAAGCTAGACAAAGAATTCCAGCCAGTAGAGATGTTCCTGTAACAGGCCTCTGTGATTCAGGCAAACTAAATTGAGGTTTCACAATAATAGCAAGCAGGGAAAAAGCAGTAGAGATGTTTCCTATTAAGGCCTCTACTACCTAGATCCCAGGTAGGCAAAAATTCTAGGGGTCAAGATGGGCTCAGGCATTAAAGAAGGTTGACAAGGAAGTGATGTAGTCATTGGAGATGTTAGTTCCAACAATATATCCCATGTTAGGTTCTTAATGATACCAGCTTTAAGGAGACAAGGGTCCTAATTTGATGGTGAATCTAGTTGAAGAATGACTTGGGCAGATCAGATGGCAGTAAATCCAAGCAGGAAGGATTCAAGGCAGTAAGAATTAGATGTTCCCAGGAAAGCTCCATAGCTTCACCAGCTTTAAATGCAGGGTCCTGCTCCTAACAATCAAATTGACAAGGGATTCTAGCCTGTAAACAAGCCCTATAGGGCATCAAATAGGTCAACTCTGTTTACCCCCTTGAATTCTGTTTCAAGAATTGAGATCTGAACTTGATGACACTTCTCAGACCACAGACCCAAACTAGCTCAAACCTTACCTTCAGGAGGTAAACCAAAGCATTTCATGACTCAGCTGGGGTTTAACATTCCAATCCATTTCTGAATCCAGTGCTGGTTGTTTTGTACTCCATATAGTGCTACTTCAAAAATATAAGTAAACCAGTAGCCATTCAATTGACTGTTTAATATTATGCAAATGTTTAATTAACTGTACAGAATTTGAGTCACTTGACAAGCTCTTTTGTATGCTATTCAAGATGCTATGTCTTTCTGTATGTTGAAAACTATTCCAATGTTTCTAAAATCCAAAAATGTCAGAATAGCTATAACTTCTTTGGAACATATAATATAGTATGCTTCAAATGGAAAAGAAAGATCCCACTGACAAGTAGATTCAAACAAAATTACTGGAACAGATCAAAATGAAGGTGGTATGGCTAATAAAATAATAGCAGTCTTGAGGCCTGTAATTCCTCCTTAGATTAGATACATGATATTTTCTTGGCACGAAGTTCAAAAGCCTGTTCCCATACTATTTGTAATTTGACTTCAGTCATGCACAGGCTTGTTGACAGCTATTTACTAGAAGTCTCCTGTAAAGTTGGGAAGGTAAATCAGGTATCCTGCTGTGCAGCAATAAAGGTATTGCCATGCCAGCTGCAAAGACTATTTTTAGCTTGAGCTTTAGGTTTATGATGGCATTGTATATTAGTAATAAGTGCAGTAAAATTTCAAGGTAGTAGAAATCTGAATGTATCTTGGCTATGTACTGTTTTGTTCTCTTTTGTGCTCTGAGAAGTGGGGAAATTCATGTTAGCCTTTTCAAGCTGTTGTGCTCAAAAATAGGGAGGGAATAAAAGTGCACAGATTCTTGGCTTCCCTAGTACTCTGTTCCAAAAGATTAACATTTAAATACAATATGTAGCTGATGAATATTGAGGAGAAGCAAGTTACAATTAAACAAATGTAAAATGAGTTAAGACAGGTGTAATGTAATGTATAAAGAGTAATGTATGTAAAAGTATTAAACCAGCTCATATTTATTATTTCACTAATCCTGGCAGCATCCCTGTTTGGTAGTTCAGCATTAATATCTCAATATTAAGCATGGAGAACTGATGCTGAAATGTCACTAAGGGTCATAGCTGAGATAAATTTTCTGTCATCTTCCTCATTTGCATCCCTTAGCTGTTATCTACGCTTTCTTTTCCAGAGGCAAATGGCTTATTAAGTAAAATTATAAAATTGAAATATGGAACACATCAGGTTTCTGGCTTCATATTGTCCTATAATACCCCAGTTCTTGACTATGAATTGAACAATTTGGAAACAAATTTAGAGGCCCAAGCTGCATTTTCATACATTATTTGGACTACTGTATTGGGACTGTTCATGCCTCTGAAATACTATTAGCACCGAGAATTCTGGTGAATTGATAACTCCAGATTGTGGTATTTATTAATACAATTAGATATGACTAATGCAGACAGTTGTGCACAAAAATGAAACAGTATCCTCTCTGTACACAGACCTTAATTTTTAAATATTGTTTCTGGTTTGCAGAAATGTTTTTGGAATAATTGTTTACATTTGTTTTTTTCTTTCATTGTCTGTTCTTAATATAATATCAGTAGGTTAAAAATTAGATTCCTTGCCTTTCAGCCTTCAACATTAGTCTGAAGAATTGTGTAAAAGTAGAGTTTCATAATAACATTTTTTAAAAAAAAAATGTCAGGGACAGCCCTGCAGATGGGTGAAGAAATTGCAGCTTGTTTTGCAACTTTCTGGGTTTCTTTTCCCACTCATGCTTCTTTGACGGGTTCTAAGCTGAAAATTTGAACATCTGATCACACATGGCTTCTCTGGGTAACCTGCCCATGTATTATCACTTGGTTGCACAAAGAAGTTAAGAAAGTTCAGCAAGCCAATGGCTAAACAAGGTTTCCTTGTTTCCTATACACACCCAAGTCAATTGCTTATCATTCAGTGAAGCCATCTATTTGGTTGTGTCAGGGTTATAAAACTATTTGAACTTGTTGGAAATTAGGTTCAGCTAATATGCATAGATTAATCTGAGGGAAAAGAATGAGAAAGGGGCCATTTGGAATTGTTGAACATTGTTGTTAGCACCATGTTTTTGACTGATTAAAACACCAGTGTATGAGGTCTGTAAAGCTCCATCACCTCAGAGTTGTTCAGCTATCCTATGTGTGACAGGAGATACTGCAACAGTCACATGATCATAGGGTAGCTGAGAAGCCACAGTGGCCTGTTAGCCACACAGTGCATGCTAGTTATGCACTGTGCAGATTTGCATAATTACTCTTGGTAGACAGCTTGTTGTGACATCCGAACCCACCCATTAAATCTCAAAGAGGCCATGTTTAACAGAATGGAGAATTAAATTTGCAAATATAGGCACTAACAAATCATAAAGAAGTCATGGAACTCAGACATACAGTAGGAACTGGAGTAAATGGCTTCTGCTGTCTCAAGATACCCATCACCCACAGAGGAAAGCTGTAGGATTCTCAAGATAAGTGTTCAGGCAGACCCTGATAACAACGGGTAGAGAACGGCTAACCAACTGGAGTAGCTGCATATAGCTAGCATGCTTGCCCCCCTCCAGAATGGCACATCCAGATGGGTGGGATTCAGGGTTACTCAAAGGAGGGTTCTCAGAAGGAGTTTCTAGTCTGAGTTCAATGAACCACTCTGTGCATGCTCAGATACTTTTTCTATGTTGGCCATTGCTGGATGTACCTTGGCAATAAAGAGCTTCCAGACTGTTCTGTTCCAACCTAACAGTCTGTTGTTTTGAAAAAGAAAAGAGGGAAATCAGCTCAGTTCTCATAAAGCTTTGTTTCAAGTCTCTTGATCATTTTTATTGCCCTCCTCTGAAACTTTTCCAGTTTGTCTGCATCTTTCTTAAAATGCAGTGCCCAGAAGTGGACACAGTACTCAAGATGATGCCTGACAAGTGTTGAGTAGAGAGGAACTAAGAGCATGATGATAATAGGCAGCTCTCAAACAAATTTAATAAATAATAAAGATGTTACTATATTTAATAAATAAAATAAATAATAAAAACATTAGTACTTGGTGTGATTTGGAAGTGATACTTCTATCAGTGCAGCCCAAAACAGCTTTTTTAATCACAAAGCTGACTTATCTTTAGCTTTAGAAGCAAGGTGTTTGCAGACTGACTGCTTTGTAATCTGCTCCAAAATTGTACCCAGGATTGAAGTCATGTTGACTGGTCTATACTTGCCAAGTTCTCCTCCTCCTCCTTTCTTGAAGATAGGGACAACATTAGTTCATCTCCAGTCATCTGGCACTTCCCCTGTCCTCCATGATTTCTCAAAGATAATAGACAGTGGTTCTGAGAAATCTTCTACCATCTCCTTTATAACTCTAGGATGGAGTTCATTGAGCCCTGGAGATTTGAACTCATTCAACCCAATCAGATAACCATGTGCCTATCAGTTTTGAACTACCATCCTGTTCCTTTAGTTTATATTTCTCTTTCATCAGGATGGTCACAGATCTTACTCTGGGAGAAGGCTGAGCCAAAGTAGAAATGGAACGCTTCTGCCTTTTCAGCATCATCCTGCTGGGTGGATTTGGATAGCATTGCGTAAAATGAAATTAAATGCTTTGAGTCTGTGGCAGTCATTTCTGATTTCAAGTGTGGAAATGGGTTTGCTAATCAATCCATCAATACTCAAGGAAAAAAGTACTGTCATACTATTTTACCTAATACTAGTTTACCACTATTCTGCCCCTTTAAAAGGAGAGGGTGGGGGAGTTAGAAAGGAAAAAAGGGAGACTTGTCCCTCTGACTTGCATACATCAAAGGGTGTTTATTCATCTTTCTAATTACTGGCCATGCCACTCACAAACGCTGAATGTGAATCATATCACACATGTGCTGTTATTTGCTATCTGTTGTAAGGTGTATACATTTAAGAATTACTTTGTCAACTAAACTACAAACAACAAATTGATCCACATTGCAGATATGCCTTGATTAAACCTTTACTTATCCCTAGCTATAGCTTCTATTTGTGAGCTTGAGAAGTCAAGGAAAAGAGAGCATATTTCTTATGCCTTTTTTGGGGTAGGAAGACATTTTCACTAACAGGTAGTACAGTACAAAGTTATTCAACGCTAGACAGAATATTGTAAGAGCCTGTTGTTAGGGTTCAACGTATACTTCAGATTCCTAAACTCTGGAATCAGCATTTTGGAGCTTGGGAGGAAGTGTTCTCTTGGTTTTACTGTTGTGCAGTATGTTTAAATGACCTTGTTTTCTTTTTACCACTTGGACCACAACCAAAACCCCTCATCCTTAGAGATTCCAAACTTCTTGTCATATCTTCTTGTCTTTAGAAGATACTCTTGAGTTCAATGTGACAGGGAGATGACTGTGTGACAGGAAGGCATTCCAAGGCTTCCACCCCCTCAGGACTGACTTCCTCAAGAAGTTCCCAGGGACTTCTCTCTCGGCATGCAGAGGTTACTGTATTGCTATACTCAGACTCCGAGGACTCCAGCTATGGAGACATCAACATTACACAGTCATCTGTATTGTTGTAGCCTAAAGCAGCTAGAATAGACTAGACCCCTTTAAGAGA
Organism: Varanus komodoensis; assembly: GCF_004798865.1. Lineage (NCBI taxonomy): Eukaryota > Metazoa > Chordata > Lepidosauria > Squamata > Varanidae > Varanus > Varanus komodoensis. Next base: position 48,239,516 of record NW_025335941.1, read on the forward strand.
GCATGCCTTGGTCAGTGTGGCCCCTAAAGTAAATCATATCCCTATTTAAGGCTTAGTCACAACCTGCTGCTTGTTGGAGCTATATACAGACAAACTTGACTGCCTGCCAATCTTAGCTTCACACAGAGCTCTCCATGGTGCTGTTGTTTTCCTATTCCTTTCTTTCTGAGAAACCTAATTTCCTGAAACTCTTATATAGGCCCATTCAGTAGTAGAACTTTGTAACCCAGACCTCACCAGTGCCCCAAAATGCTCAACACTAACCATGATGGAGGCAGGACAGATGCAAATGTTTGATAACTATTTTGAAAGGAAATGAGTTTCTACATGGAGGATCTCAGATGACTTGTCCCAGGTACAGGGTTATTACTGGTCAACCCATATTTTCCTATGTTAAGATTATTGTACTACATTGTCCATGCCAAAGAAGGGATGGCCTGGAGGGGCAGTTGTGACATTTATAGTGCTATGCAGTAAAGTATGCCTTTTAAAATAAATCACATAGGTTGTCCTATAAAACTCAGATTCTCCTCTCAAGGCAGTAGAGTTCCATATCATGAGCAACACTGTTGACTCAATGCAGTTGACATTTTTCAGTCAAAGACAAGGACTAGGAAAGTGTCTGCAGGGTAGGACAGGTTTGACCCACTGCAGCAGCCATACCTTCTCAGTTGCAAGGCAACCCCACATTATGGCTGGCCAAGCTGGCAGAAGAACACAAGCAATGTCTTGACATGTAATATTGACAAAAGCCTACAAAAGTCTAAAATTAAACTGTCCATTATAAGCCCCATTCAAATCTGCATTAATTACATACATCATCATGTTTATGAAAATAGCATTAACAATAAGAATATAATTTCAGAGTACTGTACTAATGTATTTAAATACAACAGTAAGTTAAATTATAGTGTATTTTAAGACTTTTCCACCAAGGGCAATAAACTTAACATGGTTATTAAAACCTTTGTATGAAACACCATAAGAACAATGCAGACTAAACCATTCTTGCATCCAAAAAGCTGGAATGCAAAGAAGTTTTTATTCTTTATTGCCCCAAGTAAAAAACTCTGTGGAAACAGATAAGTGATGACAAAGCTTTGATGTTAATAAACCCAAATGGAAGTAAAAAATCAAAGTGTGTAAACGGCTAGGTTATAAAAACGAGAGATGACAGAGTTATACCCTGTAATTAGGTGTAATTTGTGCTTTTGGCACAGCTATTTGTCCTGCATGAATGAGAGGTTGTCTTACATTTTCTTTGCTTGTATAATAGAATTACAGTACTGACACATCTACTTAAACATGTTTGGGTTTTTTAATTATTTGACAACAGCATTTCCACACACCCCCTCCTTTGAGACGCCTGACTTGTAGATACATAGCTTTAAAGAAAGAAATATCCAAGCAACAGCTTTACCTGGTGCAAAAATTTAACAAAAAGAGTAGCAGCAAAGGTTTGGGGTGGGGGCAATGAAATAGAGGAAAACCACATTTTAGCTTTCTGGCATAAGTCATAACCGCAGAGGTACTATGAGTTGTCCACACAGACAAGAGAGCAATTGAACAATCCAATTAAATAATTTTGTGACCTTTCATGTTTAAGAGCTGCATAAAAGCTGGCTGTTCAGTATTTCAAAGTGGTTATATACCTAAAAACAATGCAATTGCAACATGCAATGCTGCCAGCCTGTGCTTCAGTATAAGAACAGCTCTATTAGCAGTTAACAGTTTCCCCAACTGAAAAAGTTGGGAAGGAATGCAAAAAATAAATCTTTAATTTTAAAGAATATTTCATATCAAACAACTTCTGAGACTAATGACTGAAACTAAATATTCATAAATATTTCGGTCTTACAAAACAGTTTCTACAATATGCCATTGCTTAAGGTGGCAGCCAGTGGTTTGTGGTAATTGTTTAACAGTATAATCTCATATTTTCTATTGCTGATCCATTGTGTTGCTTTATTACATAGATTTGAAATTATGTAATTTTATTAATATACTAAACCAGTAACTTTTGCATATGAGCAAATATTTGGAACAGATAGGAGATTTAACATATATTGTCTGTTTAAGGGGGGGGGGAGCCATATTAGGCTTAAATACAGAGCTGCTTAAATTCTTGAGCCTATAAAAGGTACAGAATTGTGCTTCAAGTTATTTAAAGATATCTGCTCAGAGGTAGGTTGCATTACATTTACAGGGACTTACTCATGAGTAATGGATATTTGATACAGAACCTTAATAGTTCTTTATTATAAATCATTTTATGTCACTTTATTTTTCTTGAATGGCCTGTCAGTGCCTTCTGAAGGTTTAGTAAAATGCCCTCACATTTGCCTCTAAAACTTTGGTTAGAGGTCACAGCAGACTTGATAGATTTGCAAAATACTTTGTAAAATTGGCCTTAAATTACTGTAATTGTTATTTTGCTTAAGGAATAAAACTGTCTTCTTGTGACATGTGCCATTAACGTTGCACAAACACTGGATTTGCAGCTAAAAATATTAAATGACAGAAAGCTCTGACCACTGTCTGTTTGCAGAGTGTTTTATAAAAACATAGAGTTGCTGCTTTAATTTTCTTAAAATATTGTTTGGTAGCAGAAGGATGCGCGTTCCCAACTCCCTGTTCATGGGGCTTGTCGTAGAAGTTATCCCTACTGTCTTTTAAGGCAACTTTGGGGGACCTCTTTCAGTCGGAGGGTCACAGAAGCTCTTGAGGGCCCATTCCAATAGTAGGTGGAACCAAGCATCCAAAAAAACCAGCATATATATTTATTGATTATATTTCTATACTGCCAGATATCCAAAGCTCCTTGGGCAATTCAAAACAATTAAACCATAAAATGCAAGATAAAAATACATTATGAATTTGTACTGTATAAAATAACAATAAATTATAAATGTATGAAATAAACAACAATAACCAAATACAAGCTAGCAAGAGTATAAAAATGTAAAATACAGGGCCAGATTTAAAACACAAAATAAGCAAGTAAAATGTCTGGAAAAATGTCTTTTACCTAGTGCCAAAAAGATCTCAATGTAAGGTCCAGGAAGCTCATTCCACAACTGGGGTGCCACAACAGAAAAAACCCTCTTCTCACTCCTTTTGGTGGGGGCTTCTGAGGAGGATGGCTGAAGATGATCTTAGGATCTTAGCAGGTTTATATGGGAAGAGATGATCTTCAGGTAACTTGACTTTTAGCCATTCAGAGCTCTAATACAAGAGTTTTCAATTGGACCCAGAAATGGACTGACAATCTGTGTAAGAGGAAGAGTATTGGCATAATATGATCTCGTTGACCAGTCCCCACTAGCAATTTCTGTGCCATATTTTGGACAAGCTGAAGTTTCCAGACTCCTCAAAGGCACCTCCGTGTACGGGTATAATGCATTGCTGCATTTTAGCTGAGCATGGATAGCTTTAACTAGGCTATCCTTGTCCATTTGAGTACATAGTTCGAATATCAGTCCAAGTTGATAAATGATGTTTCATGCTAAGAGTCTACCTGAGGCTTTAGTGACAATGCTAGATCCAGAGCACACCCAAAGTATGGGCCTGATCCTTCAGGAGGAGTGCATCTCTTCAGAACACGCTGAGTATTACTTAGCTGGGCAGATGAACCAGCAATTAACAGTACCTTTATCTTGTATGGACTGATCCCAGTTGGCCCTGTCCTTTCAGTTACTATACCCAAGTACAGGTTCAGAAATGAGTTTGATGAAAAGGAGAGAGAGTGCTGGATGCCCTTCTCACCCCAGTCTTATATTTCTGTATAACCTTCCCCTTCACAGTCACAGTTTCGCAGCCTAGCCTACCCCAAAGGGTGAATCCTGTGAGGATAGTATGGAAAGAAGAAGCCTGTAAATCACCTTGAATTCCTTGCAAGTGGAAGAATAATAAGAATAGATATTGACCAAACTGGAGGAAGTCTAGGAGGAAGAACAGTGGTCCTCACAACAAGCTTGGGAAACAGAAGCACTTATTCTCACCTTCCATTGACTGGAAGAGAGTCATTTTGATGACTGAACAGCATGTGCAGTGGCAGTTCCTGATCTAGTTTATTCAATCAGATACACTGAGATTCTCCTTTAGACCTTCTCAGTCAATGCAAAGGTAGAGCAAGGGCTCATGGGGACTAAATTGTGATTAAATATTACATCAAAACTAAGAAACCCTGATTAGTCTTAGCTGTGGCTAAGCTAATGGGAGCATTAAATCTACTTCAACTCACTCAAACTCTTAGCTTTCAGTCTGTAAAACAAAAATAATGATCTAGCTCACAGGCAGTTACACAGGTTGAGCAGACATCCTTGCATTAATGTAAAATATTCAATGTTATATTGTAAAGCCTAAATAAATTCAGAGTTAAAGCTGAAGGAGGAGGGGAGGGAAATGAATAAATTCAAGAGGACTTGCTATAAGCAAGTTACAGTCTCTGTTCAGAATTATAAGTATCTTGCTGTTAAAGAGCTGCAATATGAAAAACCTTTATTGTAATGTATGCCATACCATGTTATATCACCATTTGCATTACATATCAGCATGGTCCACAACATTTTAAACAGCATAGTCTAAAAGGATTCCAGTCCTACCTAATGGGAGACTCAAAGCAAAATATACTTTGTATAAGCACTTAAAAGTCCAGTTTGAATTTCCTTGCTTTGTAAGATACTTTTAATTAACTTATATAGTTTTGTTAGTACAGATTTGATTGGCAAACAGCAGTTGGTGTTGGGAATTAAGGACATCCATTTGTGGACATCTAGTGATCTAAAAATAACACATTTTTAAGAAATCTAGATAGTTTGCTTATTCTTTGGAACCTCTGTTTTACAGACAGCTTTAAAAAGTATGTTGCATTTAAAATCTGAGTGTGGATTTAGAACAGCTTTGAAACTCTTCTTACCGTGGCAAAATAGAAATAGTGTTACAAGACTATTTAATCTCTTGCTGGGCCATGGATTCTTCAACATAATCCCATGTTTCTTAAAATATGTTAATTCAGTGTATGTGGTGCCCTACAAACACTTAGAAATAAACTCAAAGTCATTCTATAGTATAATGCCACTGCTATAATGTCCTATAATGCCTATGGTAACATTTGCTAGGGTTCTTTTGAAGACTAAATGTAGAACTAATTGTTTAAGGTTTTGTGATGGACAGTCAAGCATATCATCTCAATACTGGGAGGCTGCATTGCCTTACTTAACGCGTTTCTTTTATTATTGATTACAAAAAATGTCAGTACATGAATACATGTATCTATCCTTAAATTCTTTGGTGAGTTATATCCACAAGACAAAAAATGAAAATGGAGCAGCTAACATTCAGTAGAATATATTATAGTTATCAAAGTTGTACTAATTACATACCAGTGTAGGTGGCTCTGAACTAAGTACTTGCATAATTATACTGGATTTGTTAACTATACTGATCGAATCAGTATCCAAACTTGATGTCAGAAGATGATCAAAATAATTTTTAAAGACTTCACTTGGAATATTATTTTTCAGTAACTCCTTTGAACCTACCTTCTAAATCCCAGCCCAGGCTAGGCCAATATTCTGAGTATTATTTCCTTATGTTGGTACCACTGTTAAAAGAATGTAGACAGATAATGGGTTGGATCTAAAATTCCATTCTGTGAACTAAAAGGCTCCTTCCCATGAAGTTTAGATACATAAAGCAATAGCAGGTAAGCTGAGTTGAATTAATGTAGTTCTACTGCACTGATCGTCAGTCCCTGAACTTGGAGGCTTACAGCATCTTGTGCAGAGCAGGAGGAGCAGTGGAGGTATTATTTGCCTCTCCAGCCTACTGCTCTGCATTTGTACTCGATGGCGGTTTTTATTATTCTAGCCTTAGCATTTCAGTGAGAAGAAGGAAGGAAGACTAAGGAAGGAAGAAGACTACGGATACCTCAAGATAATTCATGCCTGGGCTTCTCCAGTCTCCTCACTCCTGCCCACTCTCCAGGGTCATTTCCCCAATCTTAGAGCAGCCAGCGCAGCACTGGCAGAAAGTAGGGGCTGAGCTCTGATCTCAGGGTTGGATTGCTGGCTTTTCCCTTAGATCTGGGAAGCCAAGATATCCAAGTAGGGCACAAGCACAAAGCACTTCCACTTGTGTCGCCCAGCAACTAGCATGTATAGGCATACTTTCTCTTGATGTAGCATATAGCCATCAGGAGTAGTAGCCACTAATAGCCTTGTTGTTCATAAATTTGACTAATTTTTTCAAAGTCATCCAAATTGATAGTCAATATTACATCTTGTGGGCACAGATTCAATATTTAACCATGCCTTGTATGAAGAAGTACTTTGTTTAATCTGTCCTCCTATGCCAGAGCAACCCTGGATACGTGAACAAGCCATAGGTTAAATAAAGCATGGGTTATTAGTATGTGTAAACCATGCTACAATGCTAATTATACTTCAGTGCAGTCATGTGCCAATATTACATGCCTCTGTATCTGAATTATTCCACCAATTGTGTTCATTTGCTGTTTTTTAAGGAAAAGTACATGATTATTATGAAAAAAATAATTATAATGCCACACAAGAAGTTCTTTTTGTGCCGTAGTTTTGTATCAACCTGTTTCTTCAGGACCCAAGCTACTTCTACGGAGTAGTTTGGATCCTTGAATTACTGAGAAGAGTTGGCCTCTGGGCATCTCTGTCTGGAATGTGAGAACAGGTCAGGCAGTTGCTGATGTATCTGCTGAGTCAATAAGGGAGGCAGGAACTCTGAATTCATGTATGAGATCTCCCTCTACATGCAGATGAAGAATTATCTGTAGGAGAAATGGATTGTGGCATCTGCTATTTTCTTGTTTTGCTTGGATTTTGATAGATTAATAGAAGTCACTATTAATAAAAATGAAGAATAAAACCTACTTCTACTAAAATGTTAGCTATCAGCCCTCTTCATTAAAAAGGAATATAACATTTATTAGTTAGGCATAGATTCTTAGTGAGAGATAGTCAAGTGTGCTGCATCATTCTTAAACATGTATATTCGTTACAACAGTTCCTAAGGGTTTACTGTAGAAAAATGATACCTGATGTAAAAGTTAAGATCTCTTACTTTTTTTGTGAGATAACTTCTGTTTTTTCTACTGAGGGTTTTGCTTAGAAAGCTCATTTTTACATGTTATGGTGGACAACCCAAGCAGCAATTCTTAGATGTTATGTTTTGTGGCTAATGGCTTATGTGTAAATGGAGTGTGCTACATATACTTAGCAGTGGCTTTGATGTCTGCCAAATCACTAAAGGATCTTGTTTGAAAAACAAACCTCTAGCCATATGTGTGGAACAATAAAATGAGCCTCTCTTGAAAGCAGCTACGTTGCTGTAGGGTATTGAAACAAATGTTCCTCAGAAATCTGGATGAATTGTAAGGAGAGCTCAATTGCTTTATTCTTTGTAGAAATGTTGCCCTTGATGAACCAGTTGTGTGGGCTTACATACTTTGCTTCTGTTCTTATGAATGACTTTCTAAAATAAATGGAACTCAAGAGAACTGCATCAGGATCAGGAGACTGAGCAAAATACTTAGGGACTTCAAGGGCTTTCTTTAACACATGTAACACATACACTGGTGGAAACAAAGATCTTCTGACCATATCCTGACTAAGGACTCTATCAGAACAGATTATCTTTATCAGCAGAAACCCAAGTTCCTACAATTGTTTTGTTTGTTTTTAAGAATCGTGTGGTTAGCTAATAGGAGTATGTTATTTCTGTGTGCAAAGTACTGCATGCATAAATGTCAAGTCTTGTATTTAAATCTTTCTAAAAACTGACACTGAAGAGAGATTCTGGAATGCAGAGTTGCATACTACAATATCATGTCGTTTTGCATTTTAGTGTGTAATATGAATTGACATTTATTTTAAACTAGTTGAAACACCAATCATGATTTTTCAACCCAATTTCAAACCTGTAGAAGGGGAGTCATTTTGCAGGGTTTTCTTGGGTGGAAGTTTAGTAGTTCAGTGTGTGGGCAGCAAAGAACAAACTTGGATCTTATGCAAAAGTGTCACTCCTTGCTATCAAAACTTTTCTTAGAAGATTAAGTGACTGTACAGCTTTTTACAGAAGAGAATTAGCAGCTTCATTTGGGAACATCATTACATAAAGGGAGTAAAAAATGCTTCCTTCCTATCACTGACATCACACACAAACTGAACTAGCTTTCTCCCCCTCACCACCAAAAGTATCTCTATCTATCTGTTTCTAGACACAGATTTACCCTTGTTCTTCTGCTTTGCACTGCCCTATTCTTCCCATTTTAGTAGCACTTAATATAACAAATACGTCAGTTTTCTGTATGTATGCTTATCAAGAATGTCAGTTCATAAATAAACAACCTGCACAAACTGTGACTTGTACAGTTATGCATACCACTGTGCATTACCATTCGTACAATGGTATGCATGTTGACAAAACAAGTCATAACATTTCATTCATGTTGCAGATAATGCCAAATACTAGTTCAGAATCAGGGGTGTCTGTTTGACTCTTAAGGGGGGGTCAGAAAAACTGCCAGCTTCGAGAAATAATTCAGTTTTAACTTTGTATACACCTCTGCAACAGACATCCAGGCATGTCTTCAGTGCTGTAATGAAAGAAACCCTCCTTCTTTCCCCCTGCGAGCCATGGGCTCTTACAGTGTGTGAATGCCCCTTTCTCTAAAGCAGGGGTCCTCAAACTTTTTGAATAGGGGGCCAGTTGAAAGGTGTCAGGGATGGGCGCGGGCTTCTAAGGTGGTGTGGGCCGGGCCGGAGGGGGGGGAGCGCGTGCACACAGAAAGGCAGGGGCATGTGTGCACAGAGATCATTTTCTCCAAGCGAGTCCAAAATGATCTCCTTGCGAGCAAGCCGGCACCTTGCCACATGCGTGGCAAGCTATGGCAGGCTGGATAAATGGGCGTGGCAGGCCGGATCCAGCCCGCGGGCCATAGTTTGAGGATCCATGCTCTAAAGCAACCTTCCCCATGCCATTGCCATCCTGCTGACTGGGGGATTATGTAGTCCAACACAGCAGGATGACATGAGGTAGGGGAAAGTTGCTCTGTAGTCATGGATAGTTGTTACAGGATGCTTGAGGCTTTCTCTGAAAGTACTGAACTTCTTTTGTTCATTCTATCTTTCGTCACCAGAAAAAGTGGTAAAAATTGTATTCCATTCAGTCAGCTTTTATGAAATGGTAGTATTCAATCAATGGATTTCAGTTTTAGCTATTAGAAATACTTATACAAGCTTTTGTCTGTAATACTGTTTTTCACCTGAATGAGGGCAGTTCTAAACTAATTTTAAACAACTAATTCCCAGAAAAACTGACTTATGGATTAGCTCATGAACATAAAGAAAACATTTTAATATGTACATCCACGATTTCATTATTAGGCTTGTGTGTGCATTTTTAAAATGGAATGCTTTTGTTTAATTAGCTCATTTTATTCAGAAATCTACCCTTTATGATGTAGTTTCTTTATATACATATTTTAATTATTATTCCTGAGAATTTTACAGTGCTTTTAACTAAACTTAATTAAATCATAGTTCTTCTTTGCGGTCTCTGCACATCACACAAATATGGGCTCTGTGCCTGTGTGGAGCCTGTTGTTGGATACAGAGAGAGAGATTCCCTAGCTAGGCGTTTTTGGCAAGAGCCCCTCCCCTTCTCTGAATGCTATATAAAGGTGGAACTCCCACCATTTTCTCCCATTTGTTTTCGACAGCCACCTTGAGTGCCTCAGATTTGTTCACTCCCTAGCTCTGTTCACAAGTTAAAACCCTATTTTCCCTCAATTCTACTTTGATATCTATATCTTCCCATTTCAGAATATGCCCTTTCCTATTGTAAATCCTTATTTTTTAAAAAGTCTATCTACTTTACCTCAGAACTTTCCTGTCATTACCTACCTCTGTCATTGTACACCCCTTCCCTTCATACCCTTCTCTTCGCCATATTTCAATCACCAATGGCATTCATGACAGCTTTCAGAAAATGCATTTGCTGCAGCACTAAAACTGCTTCAACAGATGGACATTCGCTCTGTCTTCTATGCCTGGGCAAAGATCATAAGGCAGACACCTGCACTCATTTCTATACCATGACAAAGCGGTTGAGAAAGAATAGGGCAGGATGGCTGTGCCGCAAAATGTGGAATAGAGCCCTGCAGGTGATGGATATGGTTGTGTCTGCTCCGTCCACTTCATGGACTGCTCACCCTCCATCAGTAGCTGCTGGGGCTCCCCCATGTGAGCAGGTGGAATCTGCTTCAAAGGACACTGAAAAACAGCCCAAACAGAGTCCTAAACATGGCTCCAAAATAGTGGCCAACAGAGGGTCAAAAATAGCAGGAAAAACTCCCACTGGATTCACCACCATGTCCAGGGCCGCCACCCTCCACCATCCAACTATCACCAACACACCCAGGTGTACCGTTGCAAGCGTTACCTTCACCATCCACTTGCTCCTCCACATTTTCCAACCCAGCAGACTATGCCTCCAATTCAGATGAGGCACAGTATGACAAACTGACTTCCACATCACCAAAGAACACCATCCTCTTTCCCTAAAGTAGTATCTTCCTTCCATCTGAACCAACCTTTTATCCTACCAGCTTTCTTCCCAACACTATCCAGACTGGTAGAAACAACTCTACATTCATTGGATGTACGCAGAGCCTTAGCCTTCTATCACTCTCACACTGAACCATTCTGCAAAACAAGTCTGTTCATTTCTTTCATGGAATGCTCAAAAGGAAAACCAATAACACCTCACAGACTGGCCCACTGGATAGTGGAGGCCATCAAATTGGCATACCAGCTGGCTGGACTTGAACGTCCACAACAACCAAAGGCACACTTAAGCAGAGCTGTGGTGACATCAACGGCAATACATGCTGGCATCCTGGTGGAAGACCTGTGCAAAGCAGTGACCTGGTCTAACTTTTCCACATTTGTACGACACTATCAACTTGATGTATGAGTGAGAAAAGACTGTTTCTTTGGACAGGCAATCTTGTCAGCTGTTTTACAATGATGACACCACCCACCTCCATTCCAAGGTAAGCTTGCTAAATACCCATATGTGTGATGCACAGGGACCATGAAGAAAAAAGTAAGATTGCTTGCATATAACCAATGTTCTTCAAGTGGTCACCTGTGCAATCACACAACCCACCCACCAGCCCCTTGTCAGTGTTGCATAGGAAAATCACTTAGCTAACATCCACATTCTAGTTATGAGGCCCAGGTGATGGTCTCACAGGAACTGGAGAAAATGATGAGAGTCTCACCTTTATATAGCATTCATGGAAGGGGATGGGGCTTCCACCAAAAGCAGCTAGCTAGGGAACCTCTATCTATCTGACAATAGGCCCTGTGTAGGCATAGAGCCCATATGCACAGCCCATATGCATCTGTGAATGCACAGATGATCACTCGAAGAATGTTGGTTACAAGTAAGCAATGTTACTCTAAAGATTATTAATATAAGATAGACAGTATATTTATTCAATTAATTTATTCATTTTAATACTGCCCTACAATTAAACTCATGTCACACTTTGGCATGCTGTTCTAAATATTTTGTATATTATCATGACTTTAAAGCTCTTTGATTACATATGTAGTTTACCTGCCAAAAAACTAGGGATGTTTATCAGTGTCTAAAGATATTTATCAGTGATACATTTGCATACTGAGTAACTATATGTAAAATATTTTTTTCATTTCTGTGTCTATACTCCTTTGGACAAAATAAAAATTTACATCTGTATAAATAAGCACAGCAAGATAATATCTGGCAACACTTCAGATTCATTGAATCAGTGCCAGTAGTTTCATACATCACTTTTTCCCGATTTGGAACTTATCAGGTTATGTAGAAAATTTAACACAGTTTTATTCTATTATTTCACCAAAGCCTTATCATACTTTGTTCAGAAAAAAACTCTTTCAAAGATGCAGGTGGTAAAACAGTGTTTGAGAGTGCTGTTGAATAAAGCAGGCTTGGTATGTCGTTGAAATTTCAAACAGTAAAGCTATGAAAGATATACATAAGTATAAAATACTGCAAAGATACACAGTCGAATAGAAGTGCCTTTGTGTTACGACTTTTATAACAGTTCTACTGTTTGAAGCCTCATTAAATGGTGCTGAAACTTTTCAATTAAGACATAAGTCAACTTTCTTTTTGCAAAGTTCAGCTCTATAAATCTGAATTACATTATTCAGAAGCTAGCTTCATTCGGCTTTAGAGAATGTTTTCTCCGTCCTTTTCACATCTTAGTAGAAAAGTACATTTTACATATATAGCCCTGCATCCAGATATGACAGTTTCCCTGCCCTATCACTTTGTTGATTCTTTTAGCTATTGATGTGTATAATTTGATAATTCAGAAAGAAGTACTTATTTGAAAATGGTCTACAGAGATTTACACATGCACTATATGTCCCCTTAGCCATTAATGGTACACCATAGTAAATGATGCTTAATTCATCTCAGACTGTAGGTGTAGTTTAATATTTCAGTATGGTTTATGTAGGAAAGAGTAGCAGAAACCACCCTTAATAACAGCTGGCATGTAGATACATGTAGTGACGGGAACAGAGAGATAGGTATTCTGTTTCCTTTTCCATAGTGGAAGCAAGAGGAATGCCAGAAAGGCCATTCTGGAGCTTAGTGCAAGAGTAAACTCTGCACGAAGAATGTCCAAGATTCAATACCAGATTTATCCAATTAAAAGGGTCTTAGGTGACAAAGCTAGGAAAGCTTTGCCTGAACTTTTGGAGAGCCGCTACCACTTGTAATAGACAGTACTGAATTAAATGGACCAGTAGCCTGATTTGCTATTGGGGTAGCTTCATATGCTTAAAAATAATGAGAGGCCCAAGTCCATTGAGCTTCCCAGTATTAATATTTTTAGGCAATAGACTTTGGAATGGCTATTCACTACTAAAAATGTAAAGGTTAAATAAATGATTGTATCTGTTGCTATTTTTATGATGATCACCAGAAAAATGTACTATGTATGTGACTTTAAAACAGTTCTTTAAGACAGAAGATCGTATATCACAGTATAAATAACTGTATAGGTGCCAACCCCAAAAGAACAAAATATAACACATCTGACTTTAAAGTAATGTGAATCACTTGTATCCCATTTGAAAAATAACCACAAGGGGAGGGAATTGTATTAATGGTGATATATTGCACAATTAAGCTTGCCTTTAACACCCATGAGGAATTTTTTTGAAAATGCTATTGAAAGCCCAGCTTTTTAGCAGCTGGTGCTTTAAGAAAGCAGCTGAGATTTTGAAGGTGGCAATAAAATCATACTAACCTTTAAGTAGTACACCTTTATAAAATTAACTATAGTGAAAATCTGTAGTTGTAGCAATGTGTCAGAAAAATTTCACATGATACATCAGTAATTTGTCCTGGTTGCAGATGAGGTGAGAAATCAGTATGTATGTGAGCAAGGAGAGTGCAATTAAAAAGCACTATTTTTTTTGCCAACAGCTAAGCTCTTATTGTAGAAAAAAGTCATTGGACTTTTTTAAAAAAGACCAAATGTTGCTAACAATGTCTGCTAAAATACTTCTTAAGGCTATAAACTTAGCAAAATAACAGGTGCATCAGCTTTTGTTTCTCTACACTTATGGGAAATAATTATGCTCATAGCTTGCTGTGTTTATGGAGCCAGCAGAGTCAGAGAATGCCACAACTATGATGGAACACTCAGCTCACTATATCTTAACACTGCATACCTTAATGTCCATTCTGTTTGAGAAGAATTTTTCTAATTATGCAATTTGCATAGTTTATCATATTATGTGGTTTATAGATTAGAAAATAGACACAAACTGATCATGTTAATCTGTATGCATTTTACTTGTTAAGGTGTGAAGTGTAGCTAATCTACAAACTAAATATAGTTTTACAATGAAAATAAGTGTTCTCTGGGCAAAAGCATTTCTGATGTGAATCCATACTTGTATTTAGATACTTTGCAGAGTAGCTTATAGCAGAATAGCTTATAAAATCAAGGTTATAAAGCTTTTGTAAGTCTTTAAATAAATGTTGTGGTTATGCAATGTGTAAGGTCAAAAATGCTAACAACATATTTAAAACAAATATGGATAATATAAAATTATTTTAAAAAATCTTGTCCAACATTCCTCTTCCTACTCTCTGCTTGTTTATCTCCAGCCAATGAAAGCAAGCATATATTTAAAGGTCTAGCTTTTTCAGATTTTGGATCTCTAAGTGATAGATATACACTGGTCTTGGAACAGTTTTTAGAACACATGGCTAACTTCCTTCCTTCCTCCTGCCTGCCTGCCTTATTTGCAAGGCTGGTTTTGTAAGGCAAATGTTCTTGGCCCATATTGGAGGCATATGACAGACTGCAAGGAAAGAGCTGACTCATCTACTCTTTCTTACTCCTCCTCCTGTTAAATTTGTGGTAAAGCGTAAACCCATACTTTTTTCTGGATCAGCATCTGATAAATACTCAATTTCCACAAACAAAATGATGTACCATAACATATAGCTTTTTTCCAGTGGGATGGGATGTTGTACCTATGCCATTATTGTGGACTCCTGTTTGTGACATGTCTAAGTAGTATCCCCTCTGCACACTATGTTGAAATTAGACACACTGTCCGGGTAGAAAAACCTACAGCTTTAAAACAGAAAAATATCCCTGAAGGGGGAAGGTTTTGGATTTAACCAAGTCTGGATGCTCAGGTCTTGGCAGCAGCCAGGAGGGCATTTGCACAGTCAAAACTACTGTGTCAGCTGTGCCTGTTCCTTGAGCTGTATAGCCTGGCAGCAGTGACACATGCCTTGGTTACATCCTATTTGGATTACTGTAACATACTCTACATGGGACTGCATCAGAAAGTTCTTGGAAACTTCAGCTGGATCAGAGAGTGGCTAGCAGACTGGAGCATACAACTCCTCTGTTGAAACATCTTCACTGGCTCCCAGTCTGTTTTGGGGCACAATTCAACATGCTGGTGATGACCTGTAAAACCCTATAAGACTTGAGCTCAGGCTATCTGAAAGACTATATTCTCCCCTTTGAGCCTGCACAGACTATTCGTGTCTCTACACTCAACACAGGAGAGGGCCTTCTCAGTGGCTGCCCCAGGGCTCTGGAATACCCTTCCTAGGGAGATTGAATTGGCAGATTCCCTGTTAGGTTTCCGTTAACAGGCTGAAACCTTTTTATTCCAGCAGGTAGTTGAGAATGGCCTGTGAGTTTGCACTCAGTTTTACAGTTTATACTTTTGTAGCATTTCTAATCTAGTTTAATGTTAATAATTAATTTAATTATATTTATTTTTGTTTACTTTTGAATGTTTTAATTATGTGAATTTTAATGCTATGCTCCACCTAGAGTCCAAATCACTGGGAATATAAATGAACATAATAGTATTAATAATCATAGACAATAGTTACTACCTATTTATTACGCCATCAAAATCATATGTAAAGCCCATAAGAACCTCATTTCTCAATAATCATTGCATTGAGCTGTAATATATCTGGAAATGTTGAAGCTTGGGAAAAAAATATCCTACCTTTTTTGGAAGATAAAAAATGCAGTATTACCACCCCTTGCAGATCAAAAGCCACTTAGTTACCTTAGGAACATAAATTGTATTATGTATAACTTGGCTGGGAATTAAAAATGTTTGGCGTACAGTTTAGACAACAATTACAAATTTGTTTTACTTTTTTCCAGTTTGTGATGAGCAGGCAAACCCAAAACAAAAATCATGTCTCTTCTAGTCTTCTTCACAGTGTCAAGCAGTCATAAAACTCATCTCATAAAAAGAACTAGGGAAGAAGAGGTAGCAATTGAACCCAAATTCCGTTATTAAACCTGAAATTTAGTCAGCTTCTGAATATATTGCAATCAGTTTTCAGTTTCTTTTTTTCGGCTTTTTCATCTTTTGCCTTTATTATAGCTATCATGGACTTCTAGAAACTGATGGTTTCTGCAGGTTGAAATGTCAGTTTATTCTTGATTTGGAGTGAATATTTGCACACACTGGTAAGTTTCTTTCATGTGCTGCAGAGGACAGAGGAATCTGAATTAGATGGGGGAGCAACGGGAGAATAGTTGCAGGGTTGCATATTTGGCAGAATACCAGACTGCATTCTTGGATCAAATCCCTGAAGATGTTCTGTATTCTGCAAAATGTGAAAGTACCATTCCAACATCAAGTTGTAAGTGTGCTGTTTTTTTCCCCAGTCAAATGTAGAAGCAGTACTATCATCACTTACATTTCTGCTTTTGAATATGGGATACAGTGGATTTGCAGCAGCATAAATAGGATGGCAAAACA
This sequence comes from Varanus komodoensis, assembly GCF_004798865.1. Classification (NCBI taxonomy): domain Eukaryota; kingdom Metazoa; phylum Chordata; class Lepidosauria; order Squamata; family Varanidae; genus Varanus; species Varanus komodoensis. The sequence goes on from NW_025335941.1 coordinate 48,255,907, forward strand.
TTTTCATGTTACTTGCACTGTCGGTCAGTAAAGCAAATACTTAACTCCTCCACATTTTCTGTAGGACTTCATATGCTGCACAAGTAATATACTCTGTAGTATATATGTTCTCTTCAGTCTCCAGTTTCATTGCTTCTGGGGAAAAAAATCTGGTTGAGGTGTTATCACAGAGTTTACTATTCTTTTTGTCACATTTGTCTATCCATCTGTAAGCACTGTTTCATTTTTCCTTGCACAGATTCCATTTACTATTTGAGATGCTTGTTCAAATACTGTGTAATGAGCAAATAGTGGAATGGTCTTAGTAATTTAATATATTCCTGCTAGTATGCATATTAAACTGTATCCTTTCAAACAAGTATTTTATTTATTTATTTATTTATTAAAACATTTCAAACAAGTATACTTTCAATTACTTTTGAGCCCTGGTTCAGAAGACAGACACAGATCCATCAACTATACCAAGGAGAGAAAGCTCACAAGCAAAGAAGGTAATGCCTTCCTTCTCTTGTAACAGTGGCAGCGTCCCCTAGAGGCACAAGAAATGTAATGATGTGAAAACATACATAGTGTTACATAAACATCTACAGCATAGCTTTAGAGAACATTTTAGGAAACTGAACACCTTTTCTGAGAGTTTTTTATTTATCATTTTTAAAGAACATATTCAATTATCTGTTTTTTCAGCTTTTAAAAACAAATATATTAAAAAGTTTGGAAAAATTGAAGAATTTTTTTTCTGCATTTTCAAGGGGTTTTTTTTCCAGGCCTTTACATGTCTAGTTGGAAAAAGAAAGGAAATACTTCAGTCAGTTAATGGACCCAACAGCTGGCAAATGCAGCTGATGTGGAAAAATATAAACCAGAAGCCAAAGGAAATGCTGTATATGCCTAAATGGAACAATCATTCAACACCTAAAAAAGATATGAAGAAGGCTTTGATGGAGCAGAGTCATTGGGACCAAGCAGCTAGTGCACAGCTGCAAGAAAGTTACTACACTGAAATAGCAAATTGCAAGAATGCAAAACAAGTGGTAGTAGGGTTACAGGAACTCTAAACTCCACCTGAAGGGTATCGTACGTCACCCAAGGAAGATGATGTTAATGCTGAGTTCTGTGTAGTTGGAAACAGTAAACATTAAAAAATAAAGGGTTCAGACAGGAAAGGGTTCAGACAAAAACGAGTTTGGTGAAGCTTGTTAAGCAATATTGTAGAACATGTAGAAAAGTGGTTATTTTCTTTCTGTATTGCATGTTCACTAAGAGCTGAACAAACATATCATGGATAGGACATTTTGGAGAGCTTTCATTCATAGGGTTGCCATAAGTCAAAGATGAATGATGGCACATAACAACTATTGATTGGTTTTACCAATCCAAATAAAAGTCAAACTAAATAAAATTAGTTATTGCTTTTTGTTGTTGTCGTTGTTGGTAGTGTTTTCCTATTACTGTTTTCTTTCAGTTCCTTGAAAGATGGTATACCATTTTAATAAAAGTTCTAAATCTTAACCTGCATTAGCTGACCCTAATCCTGATAGTTCAGTTCCTCAGTTTCTCAAATAATAAGTAGCCCTTGAGGAAAGTTCATGCTTATAACAAATGTGAGTGATGGGGTGGGGTTTGGGAAGGTCCACTATATGAATGATATTATCACATAAGCTAAAACTGGTGTTAATACATTTGGGAAGCATCAGGATTGGAACAATCCCTTTCAGAATCCATCCCTCCAGAATCTGTGAACTTTCTTTCATGCTTAACCTCATCCTGCAAAGCAAGCTGAACCAAGCCAAGAGGAAGTTGGCAAATGCTCAAGAAGCCCCAGTTGCAACCAGCAACCTTCACCACCTGTCATTCCAGGAAGCCGGAGCAAGGGATTCTGGTGGATTTTCTGCACAAAATTGATTCCTTGCACATCTCTAGGAAGTACTTGATGTTTTTCTGCCTTGTGCTAGAACTAGTTTTATCTTCATGTGCAATATGTTAGATTGCAAAATCCAATCACAAAAAATCTAGCTTAATATTTAATGATTTATTTATATGAGGCAGATGTGGTAAATGCTTTAGGAATTACAGGGGAGCCTACGGTGGAAATGCTTATCCACATATAGCCAACAAATACAAAAAATACAAAAGACATATTTTTAAAAAAAGGAAATGCAGACTGGGCTTGTTTAGGGCACCCAACTCATTGCTTTTAGTTGTAGCACTACTGGATTCTCATGTTGCCCAAACACGGGCAATGCACCCCAGTGTGGGTACTGGGACTGTAGAAGCAAGCTGCTTGGCAAAAGCAGACCCCCCCCACCCCCGGCTCTTTCCAAGCTCATCCAGGCCACTGCTACTGCTTTCTGTCCTACCAATACCCAAGAAACACTTTAGATTAACCTGTTGACTCTGTACCTCTTGCTTTCACTGTAGCTTCTACTGTCTTACCCCTTTTACCTTTTTATTTTCTTTTTATCAGAGTGCAATTTTATTTAAATTTTGGTTTGCCTTCATTAAGGTGGGGATGAACCCTATTAAAAGTCGGTACTCCAAGGATTTTCAGGCTTTCTCTTATGCTTGGCCCTGTCTTCCAAAGCAAGTTTTGTTGAGAGAAAGTCTGCAAACACTGGCAATCCTCTTCAGCATTCATATGCAGCTGTCAGAGGGGTGCTGCTAGTGGTCATGTGGGGCACTTTTCCTGATGGGCCTCTCACAACCAACATCAGGTGCAGCCCCTCAGATGGACCCCATGCAGAGAGGGGCACTCCTTGCATAATGTGTTGGATTCTATTTGTGGCAAGTGCCTCATAAATGCTGGGTGCATTTGCCAAACTTGGACTTGGGGCTGCTGTGAAGCAGAGCAGAGTCCAGGGAGCTGAGCCCGGAGAATCCAGTGGAATGGATTCTGCACACATCCCTAGTCTTGACATGTTGGTAGTCTTTCTCAGTCACTTGGACAGCAGGCAACGTTCTAGACCAGTGATGGCGAACCTATGGCACGTATGCCCAAAGGGGCACACAGAGCCCTCTCTGTCGGCATGCGATTGCCCCAGCAGCTATGCACATATTCAGAAAGGTTAAGGGCACCAGGCAACGATGTCACTCATTAGCCGAGACTTGCCAAGCTTTCGCATGGCCGGTCAGTGAGCTACCAGGGATTAGCTTGGGACTGTGATTTTAGTAGAAGGTAGGAATGGTAGGAAATATACTCACATGCCTTTTTCAGGGCCAGCCAAAAGATGGTGGTCAGTGGAATGTTGCCCCCTTGTGCTGGTGGTCAGCAAATCCACATTTTATTTCAGTGTTGGCACTTTGCGATAAATAAGTGGGTTTTGAGTTGCAGTTTGGACAATCGGTCTCTAAAAGGTTCGCCATCACTGCTCTAGACATTGCTCAGGTGACGCTGCCCATTCTGCAAAGTCTGCAAGTACACACTAGCAGAAGTTCAACTAAAAACAGTTTCAGTTTAAACAAACAATAATGCATGTTTAAAACAAAACCCTTTTTAAATATTAGGTGCTGAAGCAGTTACAACTCTTGTAGTCTGCCACTTGGGCACTTTGAAGGGGCTGTTACTAACTGTCCAATCAGAAACCACATCTCAGAGTTTCTGAGAATAACAGCAGGTTTTAAAAGAGTAAAAGGGCTCCTGATCATGGTGCAGGAGAGAACAGATAACTCCATCCTGGCACAGGGCACCCTGGGATACAACAACTCATAGTGCCTTCCATCATTTGCTGCTGCTGTTGTTAGTTGCGAAGTCGTGTCCGACCCATCGCAACCCCATGGACAACATTCCTCCAGGCCTTCCTGTCCTCCACCATCCCCCGGAATCCACTCAAGCTCACACCAACTGCTTCAGTGACTCCATCCAGCCACCTCATCCTCTGTCGTCGCCTTCTCCTTTTGCCATCTATTGTTCCCAACATTAGGCTCTTCTCCAGGGAGTCCTTCCTTCTCATTAGGTGGCCAATGTATTTGAGTTTCATCTTCAGTATCTGCTGTACCATGGGCATTTTTGCAGAACGACCAATCCACTGCAGTTTGTTGCCAGGTTGGGTTGTTGTGGTGATGTACCAAGCATATCCACAGTGTCATTGTGGTGAATGCCTCTCCTGGATAGCAATGTTAAGCATGTCTTTTGGCTTAATTTATTGTAAAATATAAATTGCATGAACAATTTAGAACACAATAATATGATTCTTTGCATATTTACTCAAAAGCAAACCCAACTTAACTGAGTTAAGTGGGATTTAGGTTAATTCATATGAAATCACAGCCTGATCTGTTGACTAGCAGAGAAATGTAAAGAACTGAACTGCATTTTATTTTTCCTTTTGAGTCCTTAGTATCTTACCAGCAGAAAGCCATTCTTTTGGTATCATGATGATCTTACTATTCACCTTCAGAAATGTGTTTATCTAAAGATAATTTTGCTTCATAAAATGTTTCATTTCAGGATAAAGAATTCAGAATATTTGTATCAGCTAGTTTTTTGAGAAGAACTTTTGTGGGAGTTTTGAAGAGTGACGGTTTTCCAGGGAATAAGCAACAGTTGATGAGAGAACCCATTTTGAGACACTTGACACCCGTATGGCTATTAATAATGGAAACAAGGAACTGTTTGAACATTTTGAGATTTTCTTATGTTCTCAACAGGTGCTATTCCATTGAGCAAAATATTTGAAAGCTTATTCAAATCCTTCTTAGATTACTGCTGTTTTCCCCTTATTAATTTCATAGCAACCTGCCCCCCCCCCACCCCACAGTCCTATTTCTACAGTAAATCTGAAGAGGCTTTGGTGCCACTTAAATTGTTTTAGAAGTTGTGAGAAGTTGAAGTAAATGGAGCTAAAGTGGGAAACAGAGGGTCCAACATTTATGCTTCAGTGGGCTCTTTTAGGTACCAGACTTCTGCAACTATAAGCCCCAGCTTTTGTGTTGTAGAACCAACTGTTTTGTTTTTATTTTGTTTTCCCCCTATATTTCCTCTTCATAGGTTCACCACAGGTACTAGTTATGTGCTTAATCAGCTTTATGTTGGCTCAGTGTGGGGTATTCTAGGCTAGTTTTGTGATGATTCAGTTAAGCCCAAGGCTGAATTTATGTGAAATAGTATTCAATTGCCTGAGAAAACATGAATGCCCCTTTGTGTAGTCTGAAAACATTCTGGTTCATCTGTATCTAGTGGTGCGGCAAAGAAGCCAATAAAGGCCTCCCTTCCTTCCATATAAATAATCTAATAGCCCTGTCCTAACCAGTTACACTTACCACGTGAGAACTGTAACAAGGCAACAGCAAGTAAGCAGTCCCCTGACATCATAATAAATGTGTCTACACATACATCTGGGCTTACAAGAGATTTCGATGTGATTTGGATCCCTGAATAATTCGTGTTCCCAAGTGCATGATGATTTTTTGCAGCAATTTTTTTGAATTACTAAACTTTATGTCAGTTCATAAGTACGGGTTGTTTCTAACTCGGATGTTCATAACTTGGGAACTTCCTTTAAGTAGTTTATGTTGGCTGTATAGTTCTGATTCAATGAGCATTTTACTCTAGGGGTATTAAACCTCTTTCAGCCTGAAATGGACAAAATTCCATTTTGGAGAGGCTCTGAGAGGCAGCCTTCTTACAGTGGGTGGAGCTGAAAGCAAAGGGTACTGAACTATAATACCAGAAAATTTTAGTGGAGAGGTCTTACTGTCAGTAGCTAAACCTTAGGGATTCAATTCAACCTTTCAGAATGGGGGAATGCTGGGAAACTTCTCAGAAGACTGGAAGCCATCAAATGATCTGTGATGAGAGGAAAGGGAAAAGGTGAGGAAGGTTGGGTTTGAGTCATGGGCTTTAGTTCTGTATTCCTGCCTAGGAACTATTTTTATGATCTCATATTTTCCACAGAGATCAGTGAGATAAGCAAAAACAAGGTGAATATTTTTTTATTTATTTTTTATTTATTTTTATTTATATCCTGCCTTTTTCCTACAAAGGGCTCAAGGCAGCTTACATCATCCATCTTATCCCCACAACAGCAACCCTGTGAGGTAGGTTGGGCTGAGAGTCTGTGACTGGCCCAAAGTCACCCAGTTGGCTCCATGGCCGAGCGGGGACTAGAACCCAGATCGTCTGAGTCCCAGTCCCATGCTCTTAACCACTACACCACAAATGAAGAGCATTCTGTATATCTGCACACTTACAAACGTGTACTGTACTTCTAGCCATTTCATTGCATTTGATGGAGCATCAATTTTAGATTGCAAAATCCAATCATAAAAATCTAGCTTAATATTTAATGATGTATTTATATGAGGCAGATGTGGTAAATGCTTTAGGAATTACAGGGGAGCCTACGGTGGAAATGCTTATCCACATGTAGCCAAACTGTTTAAGATACAAAAGACATATTTTTTAAAAAAGGAAATACTGACTGGGCTTGTTAGGGCACCCAACTCATGGCTTTTAGTTGTAGCACTACTAGATTCTCATGTTGCCCAAACACGGGAAATGTACCCCAGTGGAGCATCAATCTGGACCATTTTTATCAGGTTTAGTATTCTACCGTAACTGATTTTAGCTCCTTTAAATTGCTTTTGCATTTTGTTATTAAAGACTGTAAGTATTATTATTATTATTATTATTATTATTATTATTATTATTATTATTATTATGCATTTGTGGCTTCAATTTTTGTGAGTCTCCCAAAGAGCTTCAGTTAGAAGAGGCAGTAAAGAAATGGAATAACTGTAATGTTGAATGTTTTCTCTGATGAGAGAAATTGAGTAATTCTGTTTCAAGGAGACATATGGAAAAAAGCAGAGTGGATTTGATTTAAGTCAAATAGATGTAAATCATTATTTAAATCACGAATTAAATTACAAGTCAGTAATACTAGATTTAAATCATGTTGTTTTTTACATAATTTGCACTCATGCCTGCCTTACCCATATGTAGAGTAACTTCGTTAAAATATTACCAAACTGGGTCTCTTTTATAGCCTGCTGCCATTATAGGTTTTCTCTTCCAGGGAAAGAATAATACAATAAACTTCAGACTCCATGTAAAAAAATCCAAAGACTTGTGGGGTGTTCTGCTCAAAAGGTTTCACTGTCATTTTTACTGCCTCCCCCTTCCTCCTCACACTTAGTTTCTTACGCGGATCTATTCTACTCCCAACAATCTTCTGTTCACTGAACTTTTTGAAACTTACTTAAGAGGTGCGGGGTTGATTCTGTGTACATAGATTTGCAAAGGAACAATGGGATTAAGGTCTTTTCCCTCGGCTCTGTATGTTTATTTTCTAACATTTTTGCTGTAAAGACGAGGCATGTGGTCTCTGAAGACACAAATTCAGTTCTGAGAACTGTAAAACTAAGCATCTGTGATAATATCTTCTAGATAGAAAAATTGCCCAGTAATCTGACAGAAACCTCCGGAAGATCTTGGCATTGTGAATGGATTAGTGAAATTCATTTACCAAAAATTTTAAACACTGCATGAATAGACAGCCTCTTGTCACTTAATTAAAAACTAATCTTTACCTCATCATGAATAACCTTTTGACTATAATATATCTTAAATAGAAAACTATCTTTAGATAGATCCTTTCCCTAAAAAGCATTTTAGTTTAAAAACAATCTGATTTAAATTTTAAAAATCAGATTTTAATCTTTAAAAAATCATTGATTTTTATCTACCCTGCAGGAAAGTAAAGGAGTAACAGCCTGTTTCTGTATAAACTGAAAGGAGTTTGATGCATTGAATCTCAAAGTTGTGTACATTTTAAAGATTTTAATATCAAAAAGAAATCCAAAGCTGCAGTGTATTGCACGTATTTTAGTATGCTTAAGTATTGTTTCTTTAAAAACAATCTTTTACTTCAAAAATATATTGCCTTCTATATTACATGAAATTGAAAAGAAGCCTTTTTCATCCAAGCCACTTTTTCTTTTTTGGTAAAAACTGCTTAGGTGAAAGCAAAACAAAACGTTCTTTACAGTAAAAGCTAAAAATACTACCACCATTTATAAATAAATACTTTGACAGCTTTGAAAAATGTAGGAGTACCTGGAGTCTTGGGATGTTTGGATACATTTATTGAGCAGAAAGAGATGGCACCAATTTATGTGTAACTTGACTCAACCTGTTTCATGCATAGCTTTATCCCTCTTCAAATAAACATTATTACACAGAAACTATTTTTGAAAAAAAATATACTGAGATGTGAATAGTGTTGAAAACCTTTAACAGGAGGTGAAAAGGATTGCTTTGCTTTTGAAATCTGGACCTCCCAAGGAAATTTAATGGAGTACTATCAGTCTGCTTGCAAGTGTACTGGAGCTTCTGATAAGAGCAACTTCAGTGGTAAAGCAGGAGGCCTAAACAAGGAAACCTTCACATTCTTTCTCCAAAGTATGATAGAGCATTACTGAACCATTTTCTTATGACTCCAAAAGGTACTAAAAGCATGTAAAACATGTTCATCCAACATGAACTACTTCACATTCCATGTATTTGCAAGAATCAATTGTTCTGTGATCTTTTTTTCCCAATAAGGAGTTTACTGAAAGGGGAATGGGCAGGAGGAGGTGCAAGAGTATGGAATTCTGAATTATGACCTAGATTATTTCCAACTTATGCAGTACCTCAAGTTTCCAGTTCTTGTGACTAAAAGCTATTTGACATCCATCAAATTCTAAGATCATAAGTTGCTGCCCTTGTTTCAAGGTGAAACTACTGAATCATAGTTTGCTTCTTCGCAATAATGCAGTTAATTAATGTAATGCATAAGCACATTGATCCACAACTTTCCAACCAATGGAACACAGACCACAATATCAAAAACTTGATCAAAACAGTAACTGAAATCTATGTGAAAGGCAGGGAAAAATTAACCTTAGAACATAAATTAAAACAAGGATCAGTATCGACACTTTACTGGTATCATTACAGAGAACTTTCTTTGGAGGCAAACATAGATAGCCGCTGTATTTGGGCTTTCCCTAAATGTACACAATGGGAAAGATGATAGCTTTTATTGGACGCACTTCTCTTTGTAGAGACTTACAAGCTTTCCCATCCTGTTCTTTACTAGAATGCATGCAGACTGTAATGAGAAAAGTATTTCTGTTTGCAAGTATTCATATTCCTACATCAACTTGGTGGGTTTGAAGATTCCATTTTCTACGTACATGTTGAAGTGTGCCGTGATTCCTAAAAAGTTGCAGTACTGTTTTGTTTTTTCAATTATATTTATGAATAAATGTAAGCACACTTTTTGTATTCAAAATTGAAGTCTAGGATATTTTGGAGAATGCATTTATTTCAGGCAAGCCAGCAGTCCCTATATTTAGATTATATTTAGCCAACGGTCGCTATATTTTGGTCTGAAACATTGTCACTGTTTAAAACCTTTAATATATGTGAACATTAGCTATACTCCTTGCAAATAGCAGGCTTCTTGCTAAAGCATCTGAAATTATGCATAAGACATCCACAGAATGAGTAAAAATAAGTATCTTTAAATACAAACAATTATACACTAAACTACTTCATAGAAGAAAACATTTTTATTTTCTAAGTGTGGCTTCATATAAAAAGACAGGTTATACATGGGAAAATAAATACTTAATTTTTCAAGGATCAGTCTGCTGCTTGAATCCTTGTTCTGAATACAAATTTATGTATCTTAAGTACTGATCCAGCTGCAGATGAACAAACAGGCATTGGGCCCATTCACACGACATGACAGCACACTAAGAGTTAATTTATCTTGTAGGAGCTACAGTATGTAATGGCTGCAACATCAGGGCAGGGGCCAGTGATAAGCAGTGGGACTGAAGTGGGGAGCTTGCTTTATGGAGGCCTGGGGCAAATTGTGCCTTTTGTGTTACCCTTTAAATGTTACCAAATTGTGTAGTTTGTGCAGTGTAATAAGGCTTTTCCCTAGCCATGTCTATTAAAAGAGCCCATAGAGTTCTGCCTGATATTTTGCTTTGATTTCACTGCACACCTGCTCTGGTTCTAGGGTACCAACAAAGTTCAGTTGTGTGGGTGAGGCTGATACCACTTATTATCTACCAGGTGGGATATATATATAAGTCTCTTGACTAGAGGTTTGTTTGTTATAAGAAAAGTTGTCTGTGATTCAGAGCCGAAAATACAAACAGAGCCAATAGCAGAAAGATGCAGAGAGTATGAAAAAGTTCCTTCAGGCTGCTGAAGTAGCAGGTTTTTCATGCAGTGATAGTGTGAATGTGGGAGTGCTCAATGAAGTCACTGGAGGCAATCCAGTGTAAAAGAAAGGGGGAGCCGTCTTCAGTAAGAGACCTGCTGAAATGGTAATTAAGGTTGGGGTTAGGGAATTGCAACCTTTCACACCTATCAACAGCCTTTCTGATCCTACATCCTGCATTTATAGGTAATTGTTTTCAGTGGGCTGAGTGAAATTGAAGACCTGACTTTTCCTGTAGATGAGAACATGTATCATTTCTCAAAACCTTTTGCTGAAAGGGTTTTAGACAAAACTAAAACCACCAAAAGAATTTTTTGCTTCTGCCACAAAACATTTCCAGGTGATTTCTCTGTCTTTGTTATAGGCTAGTATCTCTCTCCCTCACCTTCTCTCCTTTTCTCTTCCCAGCAGTTCATGACAAGAGGATTCTAACCACAGTCTTTATTTTGTTAATAGTTGTTATCAACTTAAGAGCCTCTAATTATGAAGTTAGTTCTTGCAAGTACCAGGAGTTGCTGTCCAAACTAAATTGCCCCCCTTCCTTTCCCACCAAATGGATTTGCCCCCCCCCCCCCCAGTGAGTTCATGCTATTTGTGGGCCAGACAATGGAAATGCTCTGTGTTACTTAATTGGGTGTGTTTGTTTGACTTGACATTAAATCACTGGACTGATAAAGTCATATCCCTCCCTGTCTGACCCTACTTGTTCCACCTTGTCTCCCTCGAAGTAGAAGCTGTCTGGTTGGCTTATCTTGCAGCTTATTGACCTTGGCAGTTTAGCTAAGCATTTCAGTCTCTTCTTCCAGTTGACATTCAAAGTCTGAAGCCCCTACCTTAGAATGTTGTATTTTGAGAGAATCAAGCCTGAACCCTACAGCCAATACTATTTCTTTATTCACCCATTATGGTAGAATCTCCAAATGAGAGCAGTACTTGGCATGCATAGCCAGGAAGCAGTGCTGACATCTGCCCCAGTTTGGTGCAAGTATCAGGAGTGTTGTGGTTCAGGCCATGAAAGGCAAGAGATACAGTGTGACATTTCTCTACAAGTAAACAACATAGTGGCCATTCATAGCAGCAATCATTGCCAGTCACTGATATTATAGGTCAGCTTTTATATAATTTTAAGTGTTCTATGGAAATGTCGCACACTATATTTCTCACCTTTCATGGCTTTCTGGCCACTGATATTCAGGGGTTGATATTCCAGTATGTATACGTATTGCCAGTTGATGGTAATACTTCATAAGAGGAATAAAGCTCAAAAAAGTATGTGGCACAATAAAGGTCTACCTTTAAGGTGCAACTGAGTCCTTTTTTGTTGTTGGGGAAAGGATGCCCAAGTCAAAGACCATAACTGGTATCCCTCCATTAGGCATCACCTGGAAGATGCCACTGGATGTGTGGGACATGAGAGTAAAGAATGACATACAACAGTGAGAATACAATCTTAACTCTTATTGGAGCATGCAAGCCTCTCTCTAAAGCAGCTCTTAGAAAATCTAGCTGATTCCTACAGTGCAAAAAAAACAAAAAAGAATGGCAGCCCTGATCTTAAATGTGTAAACGCAACAATGGTTGTAATGTCACTTTGAAATCATTCGGTGTGGTAATTTGCAGGCTGGAGTGTAAATTTATGGCTTGTTAGACATGTTAGTTCCTGACTTGTTAGAACTTGTGGACTGTCCCTGCCTTTGTGTTCTCTTTCAATATCTCCTGCTTCCCACCTCCTTTAGGAGGAAAGGTCTGAACCAAGCTGGAGCTTGCTGGATTAAAAAAACAAAAACAAAATACTGAACTACGTAAAGCCTTTTTAACAACCAGAATGTAATACCAGTGGCATACATATTCATTCATAATGTAATGGCTTTCCATAATACAGGCTGAGTATTGAAATGCAATTGTAATTGGAAACTTCCATCTACAGAACATATGGTCTTTCTCTGCATGGTGATTGCCATGACCTTTAATACCTTCTATCAAGAATAAATGGGTCCTTGTTGCATTCAGTGATGCTTTAAACATTAACTTGCAGATATCTGTGTAGCAATCAGACTAAAATCTGCTTGAAGAGCGCTTGTGCCATATGATAGTACAAGTATGTATTTTGCTGCATGCTAATTGCTGTATGACAGACTTTTGTAACATTTAAATTGTCTGCAGTTGTTGCTGGTAGAGAGGAAAAGAGTTGTTGTTGTTGTTGTTGTTGTTGTTATTATTATAACATTTCTATGCCGCCCCTTGCCGAAGCCTCGGGGCGGCTTACAACACAATAAAATACATTGAAATACAATAGAACATAATAAATTACCATTAAATACAAAAAATACATTGAGTGCCAAACATAATAATATAAAATTAGAATTATCAGTATAAAATAAGTAAATAAATAATATAGGAGGAGAAAACAGATGGAAGAAGAAGTTGCCCTGGCCAGATCATATATTTTAACAATTAAAATGATGTTTAAATAAAAAGGTCTTTACCTGGCGCCGAAAAACCAGTAACGACGGTGCCAGGCGGACCTCTTTGGGGAGTGAATTCCATAGGTTGGGCGCCACCGCAGAGAAAGCCCTCCTCCGAGTACTTACTCTCCTAATTTCTTGCATGGAGGGTTCCCGGAGAAGCGACTCTCCGGCAGATCTCAAAGGGCGGTCGGGCATATACGGACATAAGCGCTCGTTCAGGTAGCCAGGACCCAAGCCGTTTAGGGCTTTATAGGTCATAATCAACACCTTGAATTGGGCCCGGGCTTCAATGGGCAGCCAGTGAAGCTGACGGAGGACTGGAGTCATGTGAGCATAACGCCCCGTCCCCGTCAGCAACCTGGCAGCTCTATTTTGCACCAATTGAAGTGTTCGGACTGTCTTCAGGGGAAGCCCCACGTAAAGCGCGTTACAGAAGTCTAGGCGGGAAGTCACCAGCGCGTGTGTCACCGTCGCCAGGCAGTCGAACTCCAGGTAGGGGCGCAGCTGATTAATCAGCTGAAGCTGAAGGAAGGCACTCCTCGCCACCGCTGTCACCTGTGCTTCCACAGAAAGCTCCAGGTCGAGGAGTACTCCTAAGCTGCGGACCTTATCCCTAAGAGGGAGTGTTGCACCATTCAGGACCAGGTCAACTCCACCCTCTCCGAAGCCCGATCCGCCAACCAACAGGACCTCCGTCTTGTCTGGGTTGAGTTTCAGTTTATTGGCCCTCATCCATTCCATTACCTCGGCCAAGCACCGGTTCAGCACAGCCACTGCCTCACCTGGATTAGTGGAAAACGAGAGGTAGAGCTGGGTATCATCAGCGTATTGATGATTCCGCAGCCCACACCTCCTGATGACCTCTCCCAGCGGTTTCATATAGATGTTAAATAGCAGAGGGGATAGAATGGAGCCCTGTGGTACTCCATGGCATAGCTGCCATGATGCAGAGACATGGTCCCCCAGCACTACCTTCTGGAATCGACCGTTGAGATAGGAGCGGAACTACTGCAAAGCAGTGCCTCCAACCCCCAATCCCGCTAGCCTATCCAGAAGGATACCATGGTTGATGGTATCGAAAGCCGCCGAGAGGTCCAGAAGAACCAACAGGGATGCACTCCCCCTGTCCTTCTCCCTGCACAGGTTATCGTACAGGGCGACCAAGGCAGATGCAGTACTGTACCCGGGTCTGAAGCCGGACTGAAAAGGATCCAGATAATCAGTTTCATCCAAGAGTGCTTGGAGTTGTCCCGCCACCACTCGCTCCAACACCTTGCCCAGAAACAGGATGTTGGCCACAGGTCTATAGTTAGTGGCCATCTCTGGATCCAGTGACGCTTTCTTCAGGACCGGTCTTGCAAATTTCAAAGTCTTTCTTTGATTCTTTGTCCTGTCTTTTGGAAGAAGCCTATAAAACCATAATCTCTGACCTGATGTCTCCTAAGATGTGTTTGATTACAACTCCCATCATCCACCCAACCAACTCAAGTTTAGGAATATCTAAGGCTGCTGGAGAAGAACATTATTCTTGTCATTCTGGTGATGTTGCATCTGAAGTTTCTTGATTTGCTTGTAGATTTGTCCTTATATTTGCCTAGCATAGAGACTGACTTATCTAGATCAGAACACTGCTAGCTTTTATTCCCACGCACATAACTTGCCTATTCACTCATACACACACACAGGTACAACCAACCCCAGCATGTGTCTATATGCACATCCATCCCATTTTCCTTCCGCCCCATAATACCCCTCTCTGCATGGCAGTTAGGCCTTCAGAAAGTTTGAATGGAGTGTGTGGAGCAGTGCAATGTGAAGGGGCAGTAAAAATATCTGCTGATTAAGTATAACACATTTTTCCTGCCAGGGAATAAGTTAGTGGATGGGGAAATTTAAAAAATGAACACCAAATATTTGAAACTGTTAATCCAAAATGGATCAAAACCCCAAAGTATATATGAAATGTAATTTTCTCAAGCTAAAAAATACACATGAGGATCTCATTGTTAATAATTAGCAACAAGGTATGTAGCATATTATTTATAGTAGCTCTTTATTCTACTGTTTACCTAGGACTAAATGGCCTGTGATTAAGATCCATTGTGTTACCCTGAGATAAATTGAATAGGCTTAACAGGCAATTGTGGGGACTGGGGATGGAGAGACACTTTATGTGGTGTTATAGCTGCCTCAGGCCAGATTTTCTTACGCAAAATATGGAGAAAAATACAGTCCTTTTGTTTTCAAATAAAATCAATTAACCTAAGATTTATATTGTCAATTAAAAATTAGCTTTCAGGGAGATCTTCCACCTTGAAGTATGTGTCTCTGCAGGTCCCAGATTATGTTGAACTAATGACCAAATATAAATTGATTCCTGGCAGCAGATTGGTTCGTCCTATCAATGGAAGGGGAAGATGCTTGCGTCACTGGAGACTTCTTTGAAGTCATTCAATTCTAATTCCCCATTAGCTATTAGAAATCTACCATTAATATTCCCAGTTAATATGTCTGACTTAAAACCACAAAGCAGCTGCATTCAAAACTAAGGCTGAAACCTCATCTTTCATTAATTCAATCAGTGCCTTGCTACAGTGGAACATATAATATGTGAGAAATGCACTTAATATCCCATATCTAGACACAATAAAACAACTGAAGTCTAGCTGAAATTCTAACCTTAACATTAACTGAAGACAAAGTATTGTGGCTTATATGTTTAGCATATTGGTAAAATCTGCTTAGTGCTCTTAATTATGCCTTACTAATGTGTTTTTTAATATCTTATGTGCTACAAGTTTTTAAGTAAATCAACTTTCATAGTAAATTGATGGGCTTTTATGAATTCACCTGGGATAGTAACTTTCTATTCTTTCTGGTTTTCAGCTTACTTAATTAAACAAGTAGCTCACAGTGTGGCCATGCTTATAATTATGTGGATACATTGAATAAAAGCCAATTGTAGGTAACACTTGATTTTTCAAATGAGAATAGACCACTGAGAGAGACTTCTGCATATACTGGAGAGAAGTTGTCAAATTGTTTCCAGCTTGTAGTGTATACTTTCTTTTTAAGACATTTTACCCTGAAAACAAGAGGTAGGAAATGAGCGAATGATTTTAAAGAAACTCTCTCAGATTGGTTTCTCCAAATTTACCCAGTTCTTCGTAGCTCTTATACAAGTTTTTAAATTCTTTTTGGAGCTAGTCAGTAATGCTCCTTAGGACTGCACCTCAGACACTGAAGGATGCCTTGTTTCAATACTATAATAAACAATACACAAAAATGATGCTATACTATCTTACTGTTTTGTTGATAACTGAAATATGCTTATGAATAGACTAGTAACGCATTTCTGTGTAGATGTGATCACCATTGTGGAAAATAACACATACACTAAGCAATGTTAAATGTGAAAATATAAATTTAGAGAGAAATAGATATTTCTCTCTAAATTGGATTGCACAGTGATTGAAGTAAATAAAATAATAACTATGTTGGAACCAATGTATTACATTAATCTTGTAACTAACTCAGGAGAAAAATAAGATCCTCTGATATCAGTTCATTGGGTTGCTTTGTAAGGAACACTGGATATAAATATGCTACAAATATCCAAACCTACTTTATCTGGGACAACATTTAATCAGACATCCATGGCATTCATTCTCAAATTGGGAACAGCTTGGGATCAGGATACCTGAAGGAACACCTCTTCCCTTACATGCCCTCATGCCCCTCAAGATCTGTGGGAGAGGCTCTGCTCTGGGAGCCCTCTTTAAAGGAGATAAAAAGAACAACTACCCAGAGCAGGGCCTTCTCTGCAGTGGCGCCCAGATTATGGAATGTTTTCCCTGGAAAGTTGCACCTGGCACCGAGTTTATACTCTTTTTGGTGCCAGGTTAAAACCTTTTTATTTAATTGCTATTTTAAAAACTAAGATTTTATCGTTAACAGTAGCTTTTTTGTTTTTATATAATATTTTATGAAATTTGTTACTGTTTTTATTGTTTTTAATTGTATGTGCTGTGAGCCATCCCAAGATGCCGAGGCATGTGGTGATGGCATATAAAGGTTTTAAATAAACAAATAATAAATATATTTGTTTAGTCCAAATGGGCTTTTTGCAGTTATAAATTATTTTCTGTATTCCCGAACAGGTGCTTTGTGCCAGAGTTTATAGTTGTTAATAAATTCACTTATTAAAAGGTGTTAGATGTCTAGCATAAAACTCTTATTACTGGGAACATTTGGAGCACTTTAGATCACTTGTATGGTCTCAGGTTTCATGCTACTATTATTTTAAATAAGCACTTCAGCATCTTATTAACATTTGAAAGATTATAGCTTTTTCACATTTTTAAGAAAAAATACAGATGGATTCAGATGTCTCCAGGAGCAAAGAGGAGATTCCTTAAGTTATTTCCATTGTTTAGCATTTTGTTATCATATTGCTTATTAAAGATGAGTAGCGATTCACAAGAATTTTGCTTTCAACTGTTCAAAACTGTGTAATGAATGTTAGGGA
Organism: Varanus komodoensis; assembly: GCF_004798865.1. Taxonomy (NCBI): domain Eukaryota; kingdom Metazoa; phylum Chordata; class Lepidosauria; order Squamata; family Varanidae; genus Varanus; species Varanus komodoensis. Next base: position 48,273,126 of record NW_025335941.1, read on the forward strand.
TAATATGCCTTGTGGTGGAGTGAGATACTACTGTTCTTCATGAGCATCCATACCAATAGCCAGAAAGTTTCAAAGCTCTTCTGCTTGAATGCAGGCCAACAGCATTGCATTTTGTTTTGTTTTGTTTTGAATTGAGTTCTGGTTTCTGAGAATAGATGCAAAGCAGTAACTTGAACTGCAGTCCTGTGACCACTTACCATGGTACCTAGAAGAAGTTACTTCTTGGTAACTGTGCCTAATTGGGCATTCAATTTTTTATTAAATTAAGAGGTGTACAAAATTTAGGAAAAAGCTTGGTGTTAGCCGCTTGTTCAGTTGGTAATCTCCTTTGTCTTCATCAGGAATCAGTTACACCATTGATTGGGCTGCTGAATGAAGGGCTCCACTTTTGGTGCCAGCTGTTAGGTTGTTTGGATCACTATTGTCTGTGATATAGCAGAAGGAAGCCCTGAGACATGGGAAGAATGAAGTTGAATCTTTTGTGCTTAGCTGTCCTGGAAATTTAAGCTAAAATGACATTAAACCACAGTTTTGCTTATTCACTGGAAGAGGAGCACACACAAGAACCATGTGGGAAGGAATGAGGCCAGTCCTTCTTCCCTGTGGTTCCTTGCCTGATCTAATAAAAAAAGCCCTGGGCAAGAGTAGCCCTCAGTGTAGTTTTGCTTTCTAGAGCCTAAAACAGATGCATGGTACAGATGCAGTATATGCTGATATGATGGAATCATTGTGGGTAAGAGGTTCCTGGGTCCAGGAATTATGGACTTTGCCTGTTCTAGATGGGATTCCATTTCCCATTATAAAGCAGGTATGAATTTTGGAGGTGCTCTTGGATTTATCATTGTAATTAAAAGCACAAGGGTCTTCTGTGCCATTTACCTTTTTATGTCATCTCTACCTGTTCCTGGACTATAACTATGATCATCACTGGTTGCCTTGAGACCAGGCTATTGTAAAATCATCTCTGATGAGTGCCCTCAAGGCTGGTTTGGACAGTGCAGTTAGTGCAGAATGTTGCCGTGAAACTGTTGAATTAAGTCCTTTCTGTGCATTTATACAACTGCTACACTGGCTGCCAGTTTGCTACTGAGCCAGGTTCAAGATACTATTGACATATAAAACCTAAAAAACTTGGGGCCAGGTTACCTAAAAGATATTCTCTTTTTTATTGATCCATTAGATATTCACAATCAGGTTTGCCACACCTTGCAGAAACTCTTGCAGAAGTAACATGGCAGCAGGCCTTCTCTGAGGTAGCATTCTCACTCTGGAATTATCTCCCCTCTGCAATATGTCAAGCACCAATGATCATGTGTTCTCAACTGTTACTGAAAACATATTTGTTTACCCTGGCTTGTCCCAATCTTTAACTTATTAAAGATGCATTTAATGGTGCACTGTTTTGTAATATATTGCAAATTACTTCAGAACTTTTAGCAGTTGTATGTAGATTATTTTAAATAAATAAATAAATCCACATGGCCTTGTTTTCATTGGAATGCATTCTTGGAAATGAATCAAAGTTAAATGGGGATCAGTGTGTACACATTAAATTGGAAAGAGTAATGTGGCAGAGAAACCCCATATCTAGTACCTACTGGTTCTCTGCCCCTTCTGAAAGGTATTTGGCAATGGCTCAGCATAAGAATATAAGAAGAACCATGCTGGATCAAGCGAAAGGTCCATCTAGTCTAGCATTCTCTTTGCACAACAGCCAACCAGCTGCTGGCTGTAGGATCAAGCACTTTTTAATCCCCTTTCTTCCAGCAAATAAGGGAATACTTGGTGCGATGGCACCTGAAATAAGGGATAATTATATATTTGGTACAATGATGTATAGGAAAAGCACAAGAGTCAAGAATGCCTCTTTTAAATAAACTTTGTAACCCGAAGATATATGCATGTTATTTTTATGCACTTTATGTTTTGTTTTTTGGAAATAAATTAGTGCTTAAAAGCATTTCAGGAAAATAACTCATGGTTCTAGAGGCATGTTGATGGATGTTTGCCTTATTTAGCTGCAGTTTCCTTTTGGATTCTACCAGTTTTGTTGATACAAGCAGAGAACTGATTTCAGTGGCTTACTGATTTAAATTAGCTTGAGGCACATAGTATGTAGGCTATGACATGCATTTTTAATGAGGAATTTTATTTTATACACAGCAGTAAAGATATAGAATAAAACTGTATCCATCTTTAACATTAAAATAAAATGACAAAATTAATAACACTGTGCAACAATAACAATTGTGGTAGTGAAAGTAATAATAATTTTAAAAATAAATATAAATGAATAATACCTATTCTGCTTCTTCCTAACAGGTAGATTTAACTGCATCTTGCACTTTATCTGACCACTAGTGACTAAAAAGACTATTTTCTCAGTTGGCTGTATAATACTCATTTTTATGACATGCAAATGTTGCTTTACCAAAAGCTACTATATTTACAAGCCTAAAATTTCCAATGAACAACTGATTAGTTGATACTTCTTAAAGAAATTAGAGTTAAAGATTAACTTCATTAAGAAATAGCAACTACAAATTAATATACTTTTAAACCTTTAAATATTTTGTAGGGCACAAATTGACATAACTGAAAGACGATCTGATAGGAATTCTGAAAGTTAATCTTTGAAGTATTATTTGCATGATAATTAAAAGGTCAGTGCAGAAAATAAACAAGAATCTTAATTATATAACTAAATTATTATACATTGAGACCTAAACAGGAACCTTTTGAAGTAGAGTTCTTTATTTGATGTAGACAGGTTTTTTGTGATACAAGATGCTTCATAAGATAATTGTTCTCAACTAGCATCAAAGTAATACTCCCTCTTGTGTTTTGGAGGCTACTCTTGCCCATATGAAGAGTCGATTGCAAACTAAAGATCCCTTTCTCCTTTCCCTTCCCAAAATGTGTGACTCCATCCTCAGGAAGGTTTGCATTGCCCATGAGTCATACAGCAGGAAAGCCGGACATTACATAATTGAACAGCTCATTTGGCTTGATGCTGACTCAATGAATTTATGCCCCTCCTCTTCAGGCCAAACTTTTTCTACAACCCCCCCCCCCCCCCAAAAAACAAAAACTTGACACAGTTTGGTTCTCAGCAACTGTTCGACAAATGGTTGCTGTGCAGTGTGAGGAAAGGATGCTGTTTGAAAAAAGAATTCCACAAGTTCTGTTGCTGAACACCGGCTAAAGTTTGTAGTGGGCTACAGCTTTAACTATGTATGTCATCTCCCCCCTCTTTCTTAGAAGGAAGATGATGTAGATGAAGAGATGGCAGAAAAGCTTTCCATACGAAAGAAACGTTTCATCCAGTTTGCTTCCTTGGAATATGAAGGAGACTGCTACATGACTCCAAGGGACTTCCTGTTTTCAGTTATGTTTGACAAATCAAGGCGTAAGTATTCCTTGCTTGTTTCTTAGCTTAACATTCATTCCATAGCGGAGTTTAATACAACCACAAATACAAATACCCGTTTTTATTTCTGTGAATGTGAGTCTTACCAAATTTGTGCATTTCTTTAAAATGAAACAGACAAACTGAAGCATACTGACAGTCAGATTAACAGTATTTATTAAGAATACTGTCATTTACTCTGAAATACTTCAAATACTTTGAAAATGCTTAAAACTAAGTAAGCAATGCTTTTACTTGTGCATTTAATAATATACAATTCTTTATGCACCTGCGATTCTCCTGAATTTACAGGAAAACAAGTGACTGGCACAATATGCCTCACTCCCACTCTATCAAAAACTTCAATATACCTGACCTATCTCTCTTCCTGTGAATCTTGAGATTTGTCAGCCCAATCAGTGCCTTTTTTATTTTCCTTTCATATCTTTCCATAAAAATTACTTAGAGTATGATCCTGTACATGTTTAGACAAAATATCCCTAATATCTCCTAGCCAGTTATGCTAGCTAAGGAATGCTGGAAGTTGTAGGTCTTACTTCTGTCCATACATACATAGGATTGCTCCCTTGGCTGCTAAGTTTCTGATAGTCTAGTTACCATTATGACACAGCTCACAGAATTTTCAATAGTTTTTTTATAAACACACAAATAAGAAAACATTGGAGTGGGTGCCTTTAGAACAAAGCTAAGACTATGTTTAAATACAGTTGCCTTTTAGAAACACTAATATTAATAATAAATACTTGGATGCCATGTCTTACATGGTGTCTGTTGAGACTCCTAATAGCACCTATAAAGCGCTCTCCTCTCTACACTCTTCTTTTTTTTTTTACACACTTAGCAAATTATAAGGTGCCATGTTCTACTTCCTGTTCCTGAATCTGCTACTGTTTAACCTGTTCAACTGGTCAAGAAAGAAAGAATTGTTTCCTGGACCCATCCAGCCTTCTTTCCTCCACGCAGACATTAACTCTTTGTGTTCTCATTTCTCCCTCTCTCCCTCTCCCTCTCCCTCTCCCTCCCCCACCCACTCCCAGATTCTAGCTTTGTTATTTCTCCCCATCTAACCCCTTATTTTGGTATTTCTCTCTCCTTCGTATTTGTGGCCTTCTTTCTTTCTCTTCTGAGCCCTTAGCCTTGCTCTTTCACTCCCAATCATCCCTTTATTTTGTTTCTTTCCCTGTCATATAATATGGGGTGATTACTTAGCTGGAAGAGTGTGAACGGTCTAAAAAATTCCTCAGCTGGTTCTTTACTTCCCTGCCACACCACTCATTGCCTCTTCTGGATGAAGTTGCATTTTCTTTGATGCGGTTCGTAGTCTGGGGATATTCCTAGATTCATTGCTGTTGCTGGAATCCCAAGTGGCAACGGTGACTCCAAGTGCCTTTTTCAAGCTTCAGCGAGTTTGCCAGCTATGTCCTCTTCCAGAATGGAATAGCCTGGCCAGAGTAGTACAGGCATTAGTAACCTCAAAACTGGATTACTGCACTGTGTACTATGCATGGTTGCCCTTAAAGGCTGGTCTGGAAGCTGGAGCTAGTGCAGAGTGAAGAGCTTAACTGTCATCAGGAGCTTCCTTTTAGCAGTACAGTGCACAAGTCCTTTGCTGAGGGAACTTCACTGGCTATGTATTTAATACTGTGCCAGATTTTGGTACTAGTTTGCAAAGTTCTAAACAACTTAGCACCAGGATTTTTAAGATAGCATCTTCTCCTTTACCAGTGTGCTTGGGCATTGAGGTCATCAGATGCCATGTTCTTAGTAGTTCCACATGGACCTTTCACCCAACCTGGAGTCCACCTGGAGAAAAACCTTTTGTGTGGTAGCCCCCTTTCTATGGAACTTGCTATCTCTGGCGGACAGGCAGGTACTGATGTGGTGTTGTTTCTGACCCCTTTATAACTCATTCTTATTTTAGGAAACTTTCCTTGGTTGACCAGCCACTGTATTTTCATTGTTAATCTGTTTTAATACAATGCTTTATTCTTTTTATTTGTTGTTGTTGTTCACTACTCTGGAATCTATTAAATGTTGTATAGTATATAAATGTTATAAATAGCACAGATAACATATAAATCTATGCATTTTTACTCATCCAGTTAGGCTTGTTTCATAGCAGATCTGTTTAGAAAATTGACTGATCAAAGAGACTTTTGGATCACCATTCTGAAATATGATACAGGTGATTTCCCTCTGTCCTGGAGGAATATGGATTGACAATAAAACATGCACATAGTTCTTCTTCATTA
>NW_025335941.1:48278907-48282389 GCF_004798865.1 Varanus komodoensis
ACAGAGCTCATACATGCAAAAACACAGATGACTACACAAAGAACCATAGTTAAGTACAAAAGCAAGCTGCCTTTCTCATTTGTCTGATTTTTCCTTGATGTTTCCCTGCTTGCTTGCTTGCTTGCTTGATTTAGAACATTTGTACTGTGCCACAGAACCTCTGGGAGGCTCACAATTATAAGATAAAAATGACAATAAAACTAATAACAATTAAAAATACAATCCAAATAAAATACAGATAAAAATTCAAAATGAAGGTTTAGTGGTGTCACTATTTAAATGCATTTTAAAAAGGAAGGACTTCACCTGGCACCAAAAAGAATATAAAGAAGGTGCCAGGCGAATCTCCTTGGGGAGAGGACTCCAAATATGGGGAGCCGCTGCAGAAAAGGCCCTCTTCTTAGCAGCCATCCCTCTCATTTCCCTAGGGCGTGGCTCACACAGGAGAGGCCCCTGCGTAGATCAAAGGCTGGGTAGGCACATATGAGTGTAGGGACTCCTTAAGGTAGGAAAACTTCAAGTTTTACAAAAGATATCTTATTTAGGGAGATACTTAACACCTAAGAAGGGAGGAGTCTTCGTTCAGAGGAAGAATAGATGTTCTTAATACAGAAGGTTTCAGTTCAGTCCCTAGCATCTCTAGACAGTGCTGAAAAAAATTCTTGCCTGAAACCTTGGAAAGCTGATACCAGTCAGTACCAGCATTCCTGAGCTAGATGGACTCTGGCCTGAATCAGTATAAGGCAGTTTCCTATGTTCATACTTTCCTCTTTTTAATATGACAGTACAACTTGATTAATAATAGTTGATCATTATGACATTTTGTTCAAAGCATCACCCCAAGCATTTTTGTCAATTATAAACCTTTTATCTATAATACAAGTCCCACAAGGACATAATTAAATGGTTTATACAATACAGTAACCTACAACAAAGCAAACCCATGTTGAAATATCTGTGTGAACCCAGCTGCACTAACAACCTGTGACTTCTTAACCACAAACAATCCACTGTTCACAGCCCAACAACAAACTATGAAACAAGAAAACCACAGATTCTTTGTGGATAGATCATGGATAACAAACCGTGGCCTTTATGCATCTGGGTTCATATAGTGCAAGAAGCCATGCTTCAGCAACAACCCACACTCAGGCCTAATATTACACTAATACTGATCCAACATTGGTGTTGAGTCATTTTGCACAATAATGCATTTAAATGATAGGTAGTGGAAATGGTTCTTGTTTAAAATATGCACGAAAAAGTCACACCTATGTAAAAGTAAGTTTTTTCCTCTTGTGGAGGGGTTATTACACTCCTTACTGATTCTTTGACTCCGTGGAAAAGAATTTTTGTGTGTATATGCCCTTTACTTGTGAGGTTAAAAATTGCCCTTTGCCTGTAACAAGATGTGCCTGTATCTGGTTTGTGCTTGATGGATCTGTATATTTAAAAGCCTATAATGAGATGTCTAAGAAAGGTGGAGATGTTCTGAAAAATATTCAGTTTATTTCTTCATCCAAAATTCCATTGCAGGCTTGGAAGATCTGAGGCTTAAAGTAGTTTCCATTCTTTCATTCTCATAACAATAAAAATTCAAAATTGCTTTGCCTTCAATTTGCATGAGTAAAGTACATGGAGTGAAAATGATAAAACCATAGAAAAATAGAATCTTCTATGGAATCTATTTGGTGTGAGCTCCAGAAGCATTCCAAGATGGTAAGTAAATTCCCAGTAAGAGTGTGATGGAATGCCACAATGAAGTGACAAACCAGATAGCTTTTGCATGTCTACTGTGTTAAGGAGAGGTAGTGCAAAAAGCTTTTTCTCTCTCCCTGCCCTGAAAAATGTTTAAATATACAATATAGAGTCTGTAAATTATATATATACAACCTCCCTATATTAATGACACTGTCCCAGAGCAAAGGACTTGAAGGTACTTATATCTAATTTGTTGAGACCTTGAGCTACAAGGCTTTTTTCTGTCATATTGACCATGCATCTCACTTGGTTCCCATGCTTAACAGTTTCATAAGAGTTTTCTGGTATCCAAAATCTTTTATATAAACCATTCTATCCAGTGCTTTTTTGTAAGAAAAACGGTGCCAGAACTCATGAAATTATTTATCTTTCGCACGTAGTCAGTCACTGTACACACACCCACACACATCAGTTGTGTAACGAAACATAATGGTTGCCGCCCGCAGTAAGCACTCAGCGTGCAACCACACGACCAATCACAAGCTGAACGGTGCCACAAGCCGAGCAGCGCCATCACAACCAGCACGGACAAAGTATACATGCATCGGATTTGAAACTCAAGCAGCCCACATGCACTGTTTTAATGATTTTGCCGCCAACCTGCTATGCTCGACAGGGCAATTTAAATCCACATGGACCAAGCATCAAATTTTCAAAAGTTACTTTTAAAACTTGGAAAATCTGTCGAAAAAAGGTGCTGGAACTCTGTTCCTATGCGTTCTATGATGAAAAAAGCACTGATTCAATCTATTATTTTCTTGTACCTGTTTCTTACAAATTATTCAGGTTTTCAAAGTGGAGCTTCTTCCTTCCTGTGTTTTTTCTTGTGCCTGCAGGATCCCATACTATAAGCCATATGAAAAAATAAACCTTAACTTCATTGCAAATGTGCTAAAGAATGTTCTACCAGAGGATGGAAGAATATATCCATAAAGCATATTGAAACAAACCAAAGGACTCTGTATTATGCCATACATTTCCACAAATATTGGTAGCCCTGTGTATCAAAGCTATTGCCTGGTATTCCGCCCCATTGTTCCAGCATTTCATTGTATTATAGCATGAACAAAAATGGAACACAGGAGAGTGCTATGCAGATAAGGGAAAAGTTTAGATCTTAAATGCTGTGATCACCCACTTGTCTTTCTCCTATATATATGAATAGCTGCCACCATTGCAGGTTGATACATCCAGGACAGTAGCTGCTCCTAGTTTCTGTCTGAACTTTAAAGAGCTCTCCATGGTTCTGAACCTTACACAAAGGATGTCCAAGACTGGAAACCCAAGTAGATGCACCATTCCAATGACATTGTAACCACCAGCCACTTGACTGCCACTTCTTTTTATGGAGAAGTACATTTGGGGCAGGTGTTGTATTAGGGATAAAACCTGTCCTCTGCTTCTGTGTGTGATTGGACTCGCCTCTGGACTCAGGACAAGTAAAGCAATTTATGACTCTAATCCTATTAAGGCTGATCTAGCTTCCCTGCAGCCCCTAAAAGAGACAAATTTAAAGGAGGCGGTAGTCCGGCCAGTCCTAAAGAAGGCATCCCTGGATCCAGAGGTGGCTGCCAGTTATAGACCGGTGGCCAACATCCCGTTCCTGGGCAAGGTGCTAGAGCAGGTGGTGGTGGGACAACTCCAAGCACTCTTGGATGAAACTGATTATCTGGGCCCATTTCAGTCTGGCTTCAGACCCGGGTATGGCACTGAATCTGCCT
>NW_025335941.1:48282489-48283086 GCF_004798865.1 Varanus komodoensis
GCCAGTCCTAAAGAAGGCATCCCTGGATCCAGAGGTGGCTGCCAGTTATAGACCGGTGGCCAACATCCCGTTCCTGGGCAAGGTGCTAGAGCAGGTGGTGGTGGGACAACTCCAAGCACTCTTGGATGAAACTGATTATCTGGACCCATTTCAGTCTGGCTTCAGACCCGGGTATGGCACTGAATCTGCCTTGGTCGCCCTGTACGATGACCTGTGCAGGGAGAGAGACAGGGGGAGTGTGTCCCTGTTAGTTCTGGACCTCTCAGCAGCTTTCGATACCATCGACCATGGTATCCTTCTGAATAGGCTAGCAGGATTGGGAGTTGGAGGCACCGCATAGCGGTGGTTCCGCTCCTGTCTCAATGGCCAATTTCAGAAGGTGGTGCTGGGGGACTATGGCTCTGCACCATGGCAGTTATGCCATGGAGTTCCACAGGGGTCCATTTTGTCCCCTTTGCTATATAACATCTACATGAAACCGCTGGGAGAGGTCATCAGGAGGTGTGGGCTGCAGAATCATCAGTATGCTGATGATACCCAGCTCTACCTCTCGTTTTCCACCAATCCAGGTGAGGCAGTGGCTGTGCTGAACCAGTG
>NW_025335941.1:48283186-48380144 GCF_004798865.1 Varanus komodoensis
GTTATGCCATGGAGTTCCACAGGGGTCCATTTTGTCCCCTTTGCTATATAACATCTACATGAAACCGCTGGGAGAGGTCATCAGGAGGTGTGGGCTGCAGAATCATCAGTATGCTGATGATACCCAGCTCTACCTCTCGTTTTCCACCAATCCAGGTGAGGCAGTGGCTGTGCTGAACCGGTGCCTGGCCAAGGTAATGGGCTGGATGAGGGCCAATAAACTGAAGCTCAATCCAGACAAGATGGAGGTCCTATTGGTGGGTGGCTCGGGCCTCAGGATGGGGGACTTGGGCCTTGTCCTAAATGGGGTTGCACTCACTCTGAAGGACAGGGTTCGCAGCTTAGGAGTGCTCCTCGACCCTGAGCTGTCTCTAGAAGCTCAGGTGACGGTGGTGGCGAGGAGCACCTTCCTTCAGCTTTGACTGATAAATCAGCTGCATCCCTTCCTGGAGAACGTCTGCCTGGCGACAGTGACACACGCGCTGGTAACTTCCCGATTAGATTTCTGTAACGCGCTCTATGTGGGGCTACCCTTGAAGACGGTCCGGATACTTCAATTGGTGCAGAATAGAGCTTCCAGGTTGCTGATGGGGACTGGGCGTTGTTCTCATATAACCCCAGTTCTCCATCAGGTCCACTGGCTCCCGATTGAAGTCTGGGCCCAATTCAGGGTGTTGGTTATGACCTATAAAGCTCTAAACGGCTTGGGACCTGGATATCTAAAGGAACACTTGCGCCCATGTATGCCCTCCCACCCCTTGAGATCAGCAACGGATGCCCTTCTCCGGGAACCCTTTGTGAATGATATTAAGAGGGTGAGTACCCGGGGGAGGGCTTTCTCTGTGGTGGCGCCCCATCTATGGAATGCGCTCCCCAGAGAGGTCCGCCTGGCACCGTCGTTATTTGTTTTTCGGCGCCAGGCTAATACCTTTTTATTTAAAACTTATTTTAATTGTTAAATTAATTGAATTAATTAGGATTTTAAAAATTTTTATCCTAGAATGCACCTGGGGTTTTTAAATGTTTTTTTAATTATTATTATTTATGTATGTTTGTATGTATTCTTTGTGAGCCGCCCCGAGGCTTTGTTGCGATGGGGGCGGCGTAGAAATGTTTTAAATAAATAAATAAAAATTCAGGAAGAAATAGGAGGAATTATAACTCTGGATTATATAGGGAAGAAAATATTCCATATCAGATTTATTGGATTCCAAATACTTTATTGGATTCTGAATACCATTTTGAGTTTGGAGATACATAGCTCAGGCCCAGGTTTTGAAAAGTAGTCCAGGTTGCACACCCTTCTCCATTTGTAGAAATTGCCTTTCCATCTACTCCTTTTCTGCCCTGCCCTGTATTCTAGGAAGAAAAGGGGATGAGGTTCAAACAAACACAGGAGTATTTAGTAGTATCATTAGAAGTGTTGAACCTTAGGTCCACACATGAATTTGGCCCATCTGGAGGTTTGCCCAGACTACCCCTTGTCTCAGGACTACTGATTTTTGGATGGTTTTCTGGCTTTTGCATGGTTCTCCTACTCCTACATTCTGTTCTAAAAGGTTGAAATGGAGAAAGCATGGAAAAAATTTGCTCACCACCTCACTGCCGCTGTTCTTTCATCCTCACCCCCATCCCCAGACAACTGTTTCTAGTGTTTTGTCAGTATAAAATGCTTGGATTAAACTTTTATTACACTATGACTAATTTTTGTATTCATTTAGGAACAACAGGTAAAAAACATGTGGAAATACATGCTGATAAAAGTACCAAGAAATTCTTAAAATATTATTTTTCTTTTTGTTCTATGTTGAAGGAACATTTGAACAGGGTGTTTATTTTGAACACTGTGTTTTCTTGTTCATTGTGAGAATTATGATATTTTGAAGCTGGTGGTTTTGTTCTGTTTCATATTACTTGCATCTTCCCCATAAAAATATCTGAAGAAATGCCACAGAACTTGATCAAAGTTTTGACTTACAGATGATTGAACAGTTATGTACTTTTTTTTCTTTTTCAGGTAAAACGTTGGCCAAGAAACTGACAAAAAAGGTTAGCAAAGTGCTCCTGCTGTTTTTCAAGGGAGGTCTTGTTCTTTCTGCTACTAGTTTAATGCATTCCTCTTCCACAACTAACTTAGTATTTTATGTTATTTTATTCAAAGGAGGTAGACTCTGCACTAGAAAATGTTGCAAAGGCTAAACCAGGGCCAACGTTTTTTAGAGACCTCGGTGATAAAGGTAATGATAAAAGTTATTAGCAGAATTTATTTTGAAGAAAAGCTCTGTTTGCTCTTAAATGAATTTTGGGGTATGGAAATTCCACTTGATTTCCACAGTGCAAGGAATTAAATGTTATTTTGAGGCTGTTCTAGCTTATACAATGAGGATTGCAGGTCTGGAAAAGGGAGACTTATTTTCAAATTCATAAGATTCCTGAATGAAGTCTGGGTAACAAGCAAAAAGACTTGGAAGTCTCTGGCTCACATTTCTCCAAAGGAATTAGGATGATGAAAGGCAAAATTCTAACAGTAATTTTATAAGAACACTATGAAACCAGGGCATTATTTGTGTTTTCTAATCTACTTGGCATCCCATTAAATTGATTTCTACTTCCTGCCTTAACTAGTTGGTACTAAAAGAGATCTGAGTGAGTTTCTGTCCCCAGAATAGTTGAAGAGTCTTTGCTTTATGACCATGTCTTTACCATGACAATTTACTAAGGATGTGTGATGAACTGCCCTGGCAAGTTTTTTGGATGGAATTCTCCAGTCAATGGTGCTCAGAAATGGATTCAGAGACACTATATTCAAATCGCTGTGCATTTCTGGGTTTCCAGTGCATTCAACAGAACAGGAAACATGTTTCTCAGCAAATGTGCACATTTGAAAAGGGCACAAAAATTGTTCATTTATTATATGTATAGCCTATCTTTCTTCCTGTAGTAGGAAACCCAAGGCAGCTTACAAGGTTCAGCTCTCCATTATATCCTCACAACAAGAAACCTGTGAGGCAGGTTAGGCTAAGATTGAATAACTGGCCCAAAGTCACCCAGTACGTTTCATGGCTAAGAGAGATCTACATCCAATATCTTCCATGTTTCAGTGCAACAATTTAATTGCCACACCACAGTGACTCTCGTTTGAAAAGTGTGTGCAAACACACTTTAGTCAATGGGTGGATCCATGCAAAGTACATACAGTTTTCAAACATGCATCAGATTGTGTACAATTTTAAAAATAAGTGGGTACTTCTTCATTAAAATGTTATCTGCACAGAAATAGCCTGGAATGGACTGGAGATGGTAGGGCAGGGATGGGCAAAGAGAGGAACACCATAGAATCAGATTTACTATATCAAACCATTTCTACTGGTGGTTGCACTATTGTTTGCCTTCACTAGTTTGATATGCCAAGGACATCTATCAGGATTGAGAGAATAAGACTCTGTGTACTAACAAGACTCCCAGGGGGTCAGAAAGTGCAAGGCACAGGGGGAGGATGATGCACTAATAGGATCTGCAGTAGAAGGGAAAGAAGGTCCAGTTCTTCAGTAACACATCTAGTTTGGTATCTGGCAAACCAAGCACTGAGCTGCCACAGAAGCAGGAACGCATCTAATATTTTGTTGGGCATTCAGAAACACCTGTATGTAATTCCCAGCACACATAAACATGTCCTTTCTCTGTTTGCTTCCATTATCTGAAGGATAGGAGAAAATTAAGAAATGGAGTGCCATAGGGAAGGATAACCTGTTCTATTACCAGATAGGTACAAGCAGAGAAAACACTAAGTCATGCCCTTGGCTTTTCTCATTCCAATTTATGAGCTCCTAAGACATTTGTAACTCTGTCATCTTTGTATAGGCATAACATTTCTACACAGTCCTTGATCTTCTTCAGTTACCTTGATGATACTCCATCTTATAGAGCTGCTTATTTGAAAGGTAGATATTGCATGGAATCACCTAGCTACTTACAAGTATAGTTTGTTTTTCAGCACTTTTGTGACTCCCACCACTAAGGCACTTCACTTTTATCTCATGCTATAGCATCATTATTTCAATGTTTGGATTTTTTTTTCCAAAATGGGAAATCCATGAGTGTAAATAAAACCTGGGAATCCACCACTTTAAAATACCAAGTTTAGATTGTCCCCCTCCACCAAAAGCCTTTTCTAAGGAGTGAATGTTCACTAAGTTTGGGTTGAAGGCAATTGTGCCTCCTAGTGGGATGTCTTTAACTCTTCATTTTATCATTCTACTAAAAATGTTATATTGGTACCTAAAAATTTGGATAAATCAAGTATGTTATTGTGCAATTTATAGCCCTTTTTGCTGTAATTTTTCTTTCCTGGGAATTTATACTCAAAAGGATATCTGGTTCATTTTTGTTTTAAGATCAATATCTCACTGAGTGGAAATATATTCTTTTTAATAATGATCACATGGATATATTATTTTCCTGCTTTCCAATTAATCTTCCCATTGTGCATGCAAATAGTTTATTTTGGAATTGCAACACATTCAAAAAAAGGAATTTAGTTCAACAGTGTATAACATTCTATAATAGCTCTGTGGTGTAGCTAAATAAGGACTGAGATGAGCTCTTATAGAACTGATTCCACAGTAAAAATGTGCTTTGAGGCAGCCAAATGTATGTTGACAATAATAGGATTATCCATAGACAGAAAAAAATGTAAAATATGTGATAGCTTTGTTTTATAATACTCACAAGTAGGTTCCAAAAAGAATGTTTGCACACCTTTTTCTGACAGAGGCCTCTTGCAACACTGCACTTTCAAGCTGTAAATAGAAAGAGATCTCACCCTTTGAAGTATAAAATAGTATGTATTTCAGAGAATATTCAGAAGGTCAGTAGCCATGTAATGGCTGCATATAAGCTTTCTGCATAGCACCTGTTCCATGTGGGGAAGTGTTTATCTGTAGCCTATAACAAGAGGAGCTAAGTGATACCACCAGCTATGATTGTTGGATACATGAGGGTGCAATGTTCCTTTCACAGAATCTACTTGCTTTATGACTCTGAGGAATGTTGAATATAAACTGAAGCACACATTCAAATTCCAACTCAGCAATAACCAAGTACGATTTGTTTTCACTCTGCAAAATTTGATTGACTGCAAATTTGGAGCTGTATGAGGCAAGGATATGTCATGATTAGGCTACAGAATTGTCTGGAAATCCATAATTAAGGAGAGACTGGTTTGCTTTAAAGATTACAGGAACAGCATGGGAGATACTCTTCTTTGGGTACATTCCACTGTACCTGTGTAATGTTTTAGAGGCCTGCAATCATGCACCAGCTTCTCTGAAATGCTGAGGAAAGACCCATGTGGTAAGTCCTGTGCATGAGACTGTGGGCCTTGAAATATTTCACAAGCAGTGTGGGAGAACACACAGACAATGCTAACATGAAGTTTAACGTGCACTGTAATGTTTCAAAGATGAGTGGGCAATTTTATTTATGAGTAGTTACCTTCTAGCAGATGAGAAGACTGAGAGAGACAGAAATATATATTGTAATGTGCAGCATTGTGAATTGTTAAGTCCAAAGATAAAATTCCTAGTATTTATCCTGTACCCTACCCTGACTTTAATTATCTAAGATATATGCATGATAGACCTAACATAAGCAGCCATTTTTATTTACTTCAAATGAGTTATAAAATACTAGTAGCAGAGTGTGACTGCTGGGAAATTATTGAAAGTAATAAGGAGTGAGCTCTTTGCCTATCAATTAGCTATGCATAAATCACAAAAATCCTTGTGGATAGGGAAGTTCAAAAATCACGTTTCAACTATTTCTTCCATTGTGCTGGGAAGTTTTCAGTTTAGATGTTAAAAGCAGCTTGATTTTAAACATTTATTTATAAAAGGCCTCTCAAAAATTTCTCAAAGTGTTCTTATAGGAGGGATGCTTTAGATTCTTTTGTTTAAACCATACTCTATATACTTATCTATCTTTAGATGGCATGTTGCTATTCTGACACTGTCGCATCTTTGTGTTTGTTCAGGCTCTTTATTTAAGTCGGCCTTTCAAAGGGAAATGCTGGAATTTTCCTTCAAAAAGGAAGGAAAAAATACTTTCACCTTGCAAAAAGGACTTGTTCAGATTCTTCTTTTCTTTTTTTAAGTGAAGCCTCTTCTTGGCTCCAGGCCCAGCAGTCCTATCAGTGCAATCTAGCAGCTTGGCAGCTTTGTGTTGCCGTATTCCCCTTGAGACTTAGAAAATCTAGTCTTCGCTTTTCTAAGACTGCCAAAGGATGAAATACTTTGATCCTTCAGAGTAACTTTAGAGTAGCTCTCCTCCCAGGTACTAAATATGACAAAGCACACTTAATTTATTCATCCTTTGTATAAACACTGAATATTTTCTGTAAAAATCAAAAGATTTAGTGCAGACCTTTTATTAATACCAAATAAACCCAAGTCTCTTAATGAGACCTCAACATGACAGGAATTATAGAACAACAAGTTCACTGCCAGAGCACTAGAATTGGGAACAGAAAAATCTGACTTGCCTGATAAATAATAGCTACTACTTCCTTTGGTAGATACAGTGTATTAAACTAAAGAACCTTTACAAATTAAGGTGATTATGCAAGTTGTACTGTAAACAGAGCACATCAGTGTATTGACTTTGAATTCTACACTGTTCATGTTTTATTGTTTTGCTTTAGGATTGATCTCCTACACAGAGTACCTGTTTTTGCTGACAATACTCACAAGTAAGTATTTCGCTGTTGAGCAGCTATTGTTGTATAAAGAATTAAGAATCACTATTTAGATTTCCTTTCACTATTCCCTTTTGATTAATTTTTTATAATGCCATAGTTCCACAGTTTCAAGTTCACTTAATAAAGAAAATAACTGATTAGTCCATCAATACATACCCATCCATACATACGTAATCACACAGAGAGATTCTCCTGATACTGTTTTAAACTATCATCTACCACCACAAATTGGGAAATAGCTAAGATCATTTGAAGCCAGGTGGGATCCAATAATCCTACCCATCTACTAACTTCCAAACCCATTTTCTGTGCTCACCCACTTAATTCTGCTGTTGAGATGGCACTGATGGCAGGATGGAGGGAAGTCCCCCCCTCACATGCTTTCCACTACTTCCACAGTGAGTTACAAGTAGTAGGAAATGAAAGGAAAGGGGGTTGAGATTGACAGGTAGGTGGGAGCAGTGGAAGGGATATGGAGGCAAGCAAGAACTAGGAGTCATTCTTGATTCAAAAGAACTTTGGGATCATAATGCTCACTTCATCTATGAGGCGTCCATTACGAGCTGCCAAAGACCATAATCCAAGCCTGGGGCAGCATCCAGCTGCATCTCTAGTTACAAGAAAAACGTAAAGTAAAAGAATCTTATGTCATTTGACAGGAGTTTGGTTTTAGCATGTCAGTGTGTAATGAAGTGGTTGAAAAGTCTTGATGAGCTGTGAAACAAAAGGGAGTCATTTGGATGGATACTGCTGTGCAATTGAAGTGGTAGGTTTTTTTGCCACAAATATTTTCATCTGGACTGGAGGTGTTCTGTTGGTTTTACAGCTCAGTTGGAGGCCAAAAACTTTGGTTGGTTATGTCTAGGAGTGCTCCTGAAGAAAATATTTGAAGCACATTAGTCACAATCAATATATTCCTGTGCCTCAGAATGCCCCCTTCCTTTTGAGGGAAAGGAAAGAATTGAGAATAGCTAAAATAGCCCTGACAACACACAAGTTCTGTGAACTACCAGCTTATGCAGTCACAGATTTTCAAGTGCCTGTTATAGCAAATGTCACACTACACAATAGCAGCAAAAGCCAACATTCCTGAATTTAGCATTTCAACATGAAGGGCCCCCAGCAGAGGACAAAATTTGCAGCTTTGGAGTACTTCAGGACCCTGAATTACCCCTGGAATTCCAAGTGAACTTGGTGGCCAGGAGCGCCTTCTATCAGCTAAAACTGATATATCAGCAGTGGTGATATCTGGACAGACAGGACCTGGTAACAGTTATCCACACACTGGTAACCTCTCGCCTGGACTATTACAATATGCTTTATGTGGGTCTTCCCTTGAACACAGTCTAAAAACTTCAGTTGGTCCAGCATAGGGCAGCTAGAGTGTTAACAAGGACTGGCAGATACAATTATATAAAGCCAGTCCTCTACCATCTTCACTGGCTAACAGTTTGAGTTCCAGACCCAATTCAGGGTGCTAACATTAGTGTGCAGGGCCCTAAACACCTTGGTGCCATATGAACCTTCTTCCCATATGAACATACCTGGCACCTTAGTTGTGAATCTGAGGACCTTCTGAGGGAGCTGCCTCCTCAGGAAATTAGGAGGGTAGCAACAAAAAGACCTTGAGTGGACTCTGGGTACTGGTGGAGGACAGGAAGGCCTGGAGGAATGTTCGCGACTAACAACAACAACAACAAAAAGAAGGGCCTTCTTGGGAGTGGCACCCCAACTCTGGAACAAGCTTCCCAGAGAGATTTGCCTGGCAACATCTTTATACTCTTTTCAGTGCCAGGTTTGACAGTATTTTATTTGTTAACCTGTTTTTAATTGCATATGTGTAATGTAGTCGTGATGGGTCAGACACAACTTCGCGACTAACAACAACATTGTGGTATGCCTTTTTCTGAAATTACTAGTTCTGTTAAGCTGGGCACTGGTTATTGTTTTAATTTTTAATTGTAATGAAACTTATTTTTGTAACTTGCCCAGGGAGCTGTATGGCTAATGAGACAGGTTCGAAATCAAGCAATTAATTAATTAATTAATTAATTAATTATGAATCAAAGGGTTGCCTCTGCAAACAATGAGATAAGATTGATATCTGTATATTCCTCATAAGTCTTTTGGAGGATATAAGTTATCTCTCTTTCTGTATACAGGCTTATGCATACCTAAGGAGTTCTCAAGTATATAGAAACCACTGCCTTATATTGGAGTGGCCCTGTATCACTTTCAAATTGGTAGGCACTTGGACACCCAAGTTTGCTATCAGAGGAAACTAGAAGGGCTCCACAGCCAACTGCGTCCTGCAAGTGTATGCATGTTATCTGAGCCAGCAGCCTAGAGGACTGGAAAATGTTAACATCAAAGGCCAGAGTTCCTTCTCTAACTGGAGTCATCTTAGTTATGTGAAACACTCTTTTTTTTTGCTTTTGAATATTTACAATTTCAGCCAGTCTATTGAACATAAGGCTTCTGCATTTATCAGTTAATTTATTTGTTACAGTTATATCCCACCTTTCTTCCAGTGAAACCAAGGCAGCATTCATAATGATCCTCCTCTCCATGTTATTTTCACAACAACCCTGCAAGATAAGTTAGACTGAGAGTCACTGACTAGCCCCGGGTCACCCAGTGAGCTCCATGGCTGAGTCTCAGTCCCAGATGAATACTACATTTGGCCTGGGAGGAGGTCTGGATGGAATTAAATAACTGGCTGCAGTTTGAATGGTGTGGTTCCCAATCTAAGCTACATTAAAATCTTGAATTTCTCCAGGTCTCACTTCCATCCCTGAAGTCATTTAAAAATAGCTGCTTAGTGTGACATTACCTATCAGTGAAATTACATATCAGTGTAGCTTTCCAGACAATACGATAGCCTCTGTTCTTTTAAAATATCTATTTATTTCTTCTTCCCTATCCAGCCAAGCCACTCCATTCCCTCTCCCATCTAGCTTTTGATTTTTTTTTCTTTACCCAATCTATCAACATTCTGTGCCATTGAGCCTTTATATAGCTTTTTAAAGGGTTCCTCCCTCAGATTTTTATTTAAAAATGTTCATACGCCTGAAAAAATTGGTGTTCTTCAGAGTCTGACAGTACATTTATTTTATGCAGCTGTGCTGTCTACATAATGGCGGATAGTCTCCCCTGAAGTTCAGAAATGTAAAATAAAATACGTATGTTTAATATACTAAATTGATGTCAGGGTTGTTGTTTCTAAGGACACTAGCAGATGCAGCAACCCTCACTGGAAATACTAATTTTTGCTTGTATCATGAATATTCTAGTGTAATTGGAGCAGAATGTTTACATTTTTAATGACAATATTTTTAAATGGTCTAAATGGTTTGCTTCACCTGTAATGTTACTTGGTTATGTTGCTGCCACCTCCTGTTTCCACACAAATCCAGCAAAAAGCTTAAAGTTGCAATCATGTATATGTTTAGATGGAGAGAAAAGGCTTATAACACCAGCCAAGCCCCAGCATGTCTAGCTGAGCCATGCCAGCTGTAGTAGCCCTTTCCTCCATGCGTAGTATTGTAGCCTAAACCTATTACCATCACCGTGTGTTTACATATACCAGTCTTGTGTGGAAAGGAGGTAATATGGTAGTAGTAATACCACTACCAGTGGTGGCAATATGGTAATGTCAATCAGAGTTCAGCTTGTCTTTTAATTCTTCTCCTGTGCATTGTAACCCATCAGCCACTATGTTAGGGTTGTAGTTCTGCAACATAACCTGTTGTGCTTGTCAACGTAGCCTGCTCCGATAATTGAAACTGTCAAATAGAAGTAGAGTCTGAGGCTAGAACTCCACTGAAATGAAATAGTGGTTGATGCTGCTATGGGCTGGACGTTTAGGCTGGATTGGAGTTGGCATTTGCCATTTTAATTACTCTTGAGTCATGTTTTTAAGGTTAGCTGGGCAGCTATAAAAGCTAAGGCTTGTGTTATTGTTGGCTTTTGTTAAATGAAAATGAAGATTTTGGAGAATCACTAAATGACCAAATCAAAATGTGGGAGAAATATGCAGCCACATAAACATGTTTTACAAGGCTCTTTGTAAAGTGTCACTAGAAAGCCAATATATATATAAGAAATATATGCTCCTTCTGCCTTAATAGTAGTGACCTTCCAGTGCTATATCTCTGTGCCTTATTGCACAAAGATGTTATGGCACACTTATTTTATAGCATTAAAAAATGGAATTTCTTGCTTTATATTTTTCATCATTCTAATAGAGTGTCTTTTTCTAATAGGCTGAATAATATTTTAGCATGTATTATAAAAGATAAATGAATGGTTTAAACAGATCATTTAAAACAGTTTGAAAACTGTACCAATTTATATAGGTTATTTTTACAGCAGAACAAAAGTCAAAATAGATCAGATCCAATGTTGCCTCCCCACCTCTTCTAATTTACCAGAATTTGGAGCTTCCACAGTCCTGCTCTGTGGATGAAAAAAACTGCTGGATACAGACTGAGTAGACCATGCTTCTTGAGAGGACCCAGGACGAAATCAAGGGCAATGGCTACCTCTTCTGGCCTGAGAGGAGAGAGCTCAGCAGAAATTCTTTGTTTAAATAAAATGTGTAAGTTTCTTAGGAAATTAGAGCTGGGTTCACACAACACCAAGCCATAGTGAAATCTTGCACTGTGAACATGTTGCATCATCCAGATCCAGTTCTGGAGTTCTTTCTTGTAGGATTAATTTGCTGAACCATAGAGAGATTCAGTGGTCTGTTCTAAGATTTCCATGCTTCATTGGTTGCCTCTGGTCATCCAGATCCGGGATCGCCATTTTACCACTATTGATATGGAAACACCATAGAGTCTCCTAGCAAGAGCAGCTGTGGAAGTGGCCATTCCTAGCCTTTGACTTCTACTGTCCTCAGCTCCCTAGCAAGCATCATTGCTTACTTTATTCCTAGTGTCCAAGCAATTTGTCTGTCCTCCTATTTACTTCTGGAAACAGGGAGACAACACAAGGGAGAAGGGTGGAATTAAGGCAAAACTGTTTATTTTCATTTAATAAAAATATCTGTGAGTGCTGGAGCATCTGAGAAATGTCAGAGATATGCAGGTACACTCGGAAGGGGGAAGGAGAACCTGCCTCAGAACTGTGGTGGACCAATCAGAAGAAAACTGTTGCAATTCATAGACAACAATAAAGAAAGGCTGGGAAGCCTGGGAATTTAACTTGCAGGGACTACTGGGATGTGCAGCAAGGCTGGGTGGATGGACCAAGGAGTGAGGAAACTATACTGTCCAGATAATCGTGACCAGTAAGTCCAGGCAAAAATTCACATTCTTTGGAAGCAGCACAAGGTTTTTTGTGTGAACCCAGCCATAATCTGTGTGAGGCAATAGGGTACAGTCCACCAACTTGGAAACACTCTTTGCCACTCCCTTGCAAGGATCTTCCTAGCCTTACATTCTCCCAAGGTTATCACATTAAATAAATGTGTGATCTAGAAATGTCTGAGGAATTCATTTTGGAGTTAGGAATTAACTGAATTTCTTCAGCTTGGCTCCATGGATTCCAACCCTAAGTCTCTCTTGCACCAAGCATCTAGCAGGAAGCAAGACCAAGTGAAACCATGAGGCTGTAAACGGAGTGCTGTTTCCACACATGTGACTTGAGGGCTTTAGATGCTTAGAATAATTTGTGCAAATAATTATGTACTTTTCACACTTTACACAAAAGCACTAGGGTTCTCCAGCATTTGTGGACTTGATCTTTGCTCAGCTTGCTTCCTGGCCAGAGCTGAGCCCAGGGAGGAAGTCCAGTGAGAACAAGAGAGCTGGATTCCAGCCTGATCTTCACATTCCTTGTGATCTCCCAATTCCCTTGTAAACTTCAATTCAGGAAGTGTGCAAGGCTGAGGCCCAGTTAGAACCCTGAGGGCAAAGTCTGAACAACTACAAGGCACAAAATACAACTACATCTTATGAACAAATTATGCCATTATTAGTTTCTTTGTATGTTCGCCCCATGAGTATTTGGTGCTGAAGACTTTTCAGGAAGGTTCTCAGCATCATCTTTCTGTAGCCATGTACCTCTATTGTTGAGATGTATTTGAGACTGGCAGATGTTGTATACTTTAAACAAAAAAAAAAAAAAACACAGGAAAGAAAGGTCATAAACTGATCCCAAGTCATTCTTTTCTTAGTTAGAGGCTGCCTAATTTAGCCCATTCAGCAGAGCCTCCCTATTTCAAAGAGGAATACAGAGATGCTTACTGGGAATAAACCTTATTTTGATAGGTGCTTTGAGAGGCCACCCCTAGTCATGATGGTTTTTAAATGCACATTAAAAAATGCAACTTTTCTGTATGTTCAATCTAAGCACACCTGTGGTTGCACCAGTTGTCGTATATGATGACATATACATTAAAAAGCAGTTTGGTAAGTTTTTAGTGTTGCTTGGACTTGTGCTGTGAGACAGCCGATACTGATACATTGAAAAAGGCAGAAATTTAAGTGGCATCAAAGCAAGCCCTTTTCCATTCTTTTTTTCAAAGGTCTGAATGAGATTATTTCCTTGGTATTTCAAATTGATTGAATGTCAAAAACAAAGGAGCCTGTGTCTATTGAGGAAAATCCATTGTTCTTATTGTTTTAAGTTATCATATCTATCATTTTGAAAGAAAATGTCAACAGGTGCTATTATCTCCATCTGCATCTAACAAGTTTCACATTTCAGTTAATTCTTGATACTGCATAGTTTTGAAGTATATATATTTATGAGAGCTTAGTTTATTAGAAGCTGCAAGATTATTCAAAGCAGCTGCCACAGTAGCTTGGCTTTTTCTCCTGTCCTCATGAAATCACCTAAACTATTATGTGGTTTTTCTAGGCTGATTTGAGCCTCGGTCCCTGTCTTCAGAAATATATAACCACAGCTTGCTTACAATTTGATGTACCTTATTCCTGGCTTGGGTGTCCCAAATACTGGTGGCTGTCCCAAAGCCATGAGCTGGCCTGCCAACCACTGCAGCAGCATCCCCCCTTCATTGGGTTCACAGTTGGTAAGACGATTTATTCACTCCCGCTCTGCTCCAGTTTTTCAAAATGGTGGCAGCCACCACAGTGAAAAGCCAATCATATCTGGATGGCACCATAGCAGGGGCAGAGAGGGAGGAGGAGGCCTGCAAGGCCTTGCTGGAGTGGGTATTTTTCTCTGTTATTTGTGTTTGTTTGAGAGAACACAGAGCAGCTCATGTCTTGTTCTCCCATCTGAGCAGTCCTTATGCCCTTCAGGACTGGGAACTGTTTAACGATGTCTGTGGTTCTTTTTTTCTACTGACAGTGGGGTACTTTGGAAAGCATCTCCTCGTAGTGGCAGATTTCCTTTAATTGATGATGCCATGCAGGAGGAAGAATTCCTGCCTTGGCCGGATCAGCCCTTTTGTTGGGGCAAAAAGCAAAGTTCTGTGGAGTTTCTTCTAAAGCAGTGGTTTTCATCCTTTTTACAGCTGGGGGAATTTTTGGCAGGGACTGCTGAGGCAGAAATAAAAAGGATTATATACATAATACAGTATTTTGAGTATTAATTTTTAAATATAACACCAAAAAAGGATATGTCTCCAACCTGAAACCGAGCAATAAAAATGCTAATAAAAGAATGAAATATTTAAATTAAATGTAATCAAATGCAACTGAAATTTTAAGAGAACAATATTTAATTCAAATAAGGTTAATGTGAAATCTGTTGTTCCTTTTTTTCAAGAATACTTGATAGTTGTGGCTGCAGTGCTATTCCCGAGAGACAAAGCACTGCACTGACATCCATTCTGTTTCTCTGTTTGGTTTTTATCAGTGACAGGGCTGAAAAATTCTTTTCACACAAATATGTAGTAGAAAATACAAGTAACAATTTAATAGCTCTGTAACTTAGAGACTTTCTCCAGGGATATCCAAAATAGTGACAATGATTGCATTTTATGTTTGGACATCAGAGTGACATCAGAGGGTGCATGCCATGGCATGGGTCTGGCTGCAAGGTTGGCTGTGGGGTGACCCGCCCACAAGGCCCAGTCACCTCTCCTCAGCTCCTTCATGACGCTTGGCTCTGCAGGCCACTGCATCCCCCACAAAGGCTTCCATATCAGGACTCTTTTGCAGACGAGCAGGAAATCTGTGGATTGGCACCGGTGAACCAGTGAAAACCACTGTTCTGAAAGGATGTCCTGATTATAGTCAGTTATGCCTTTTGGAGAACTTTTTCTTCCTTCTCAATGGTTCCAGTTAGATATTTTCTGGACCCTATTTGTGAGCCACAGTGGGTCTTGCTTTTCCCTCAGCAGTAGTTGCAACCAGTCTCATAACTTAGCTACATTGCATGGAGTGAATGAGCACTACGTTTCCCTGCCTGCCTGCCCCAAAACACACACACACACACACACACACACACTCTTAGTGGAAGTGGAGAATGACATTACAACAAGTGCAGGATTGTTAACAAACCAGGTTTGTTGAAAGCATGTGAATCAGCCTTTTCCTAGTCAGAGGGTATTAAGACATATTCTTCTGAGAAGGAAATGGTTAGGCACTGGTTGCTACAGCTGTGTAATTTTGTAACAACATTGATCTGGTCCTGTAGCTCCATCTCAAAATATATTGCAAATAACCACATTTTGAGGTTTTAAGGACATTTTATGTTCTTTTTGTCTTAATACTCAAATGCACCTTTTACTGGTGACCAGTGTGAGTGTCTGAAACTTGCATGTTATAATTATTGTTTGTGTAATTAAATGCAAGTGTGTTGAGCTTCTCTTTGAACCTCACTTATTTTATAAATACATACCATTGGAATTGCATCATATCAGATAAGAATGTCATCTTGTGAGCTGCATGAACAGTTTTAGCTCCTATGTATTATGTGAGGCTACCTTCTTATCGGCATGTTCCAACATATGGTATGCATCATTTTAGAACAAATCATTCTTTTATTCTCAAATGCTGCTATAGACTGCATACCTAGAAGTACTGATTCAAAGAAGACTTAGTAAAATCTTCCACTGAGAGAAATGTTGCTCTCCCTCCCAGCCATGATGAGTTTCTTCTTCAGAGTTATTTGCACATTGTAATTATGCTATTTGTTCATCTGTCATGCATATTTGAGTCACATACTTGAAATTTTGGAGATTTGAAACTCAAATAATTGGGCTTGTCACAGTTATTCCATACAGTTTACAGGACCCTTGATTGCAGCCATTGTAATATTACCACTAGAAAGCTGTTGTAAATATATATAGTATCAGACTTGGGAAATGTGCATAAAATAATAAAAACTTATATGAACATATTTTATTTTATTTTATTTTATTTTAATTTAAACATTTGTATGTCATCCTATGCAAGGAGCCTTAGGACAGCTTACAAAGATAAAATAATAAGATAAAATACCAATAACAATCAACAATAATAGAAAACCACAATTCATAACTAAAAAAGGAGAAAAGAATCTGTATAAAATTGATGTTACTATTAAAATTTTCTATTAAATTTTTGATATTAATTAAAATGGTGGTTAGATAAAAAGGTCTTTACCTGGTGCCAGAAAGAGTAGGGAGTCAGCGCCAGGCGTACCTCTCTGGGGAGCGTATACCACAATCTGGGTGCTACTGCAGAGAAGGCCCTTCATATTTCTTTGTCAAGGTCAACAATATATTGACCTTGATATTTCTTTGTACTGCTTTTTGGGTTTCAGAGATAGTTGTTTCCTGACTGAAATGGTGGACATGTATTTCTAGTACGTGTTGCTGTTTGTACATCATAGCCGATTCAGTTGGCATACACTATTTCTGATTCTCCAGACCATGATTTGAAGATGCACTTATTGGTTTGCACTAATTAGTTTAGAACATACCCTCACCATGAATAGAATTTTTTTATTATTATTATTAGAATATTTCTATTAGAATTGCACCCCATAATAATAGTTTTCATAATACTTGACACTAAAATGGCAGACATTTTGTTTTTTATAGATTTCCAGTTGAGTAGTTGATCAGCACATGGTTTCAGAACATTTTTCCATATGTTTGTATATTTGTTTATGGACCCTCTGCCTTTATATGAACTGGAAGCATCTGGCTATCTCAGGGGAACTGGAGTAGCAGGCAGTATTGTGTTTCATGTGAAATATTCCTGAAGAAATCTGTATGCTTATGATTTGTTGCAGAACCACAGACTGGATTTCATATTGCTTTTAAAATGTTGGATGCAGATGGAAATGAACAAGTAGACAAAAAGGAGTTCTTTAAGGTATAGATGTCAATATTTTAAAATATGTTCACTTTTATTTGTGGAAATAACATATACCTACCAAATGGAAGGCACAGTGGATTCAAGCTGATTCCTTCATCATATGCTTTGTATGCAACAGATTCTGCTTTTGCTAAAATCGAGGAAAACAAAACCTTTATAATTTTTCCCATTGAAGTTGTGAGTTAAGTCAAGAACCCTCCCTTGGACCAGATTTTGTATTTTTGCTTTTTGATATGGGTGGCAAAGAACATATGGCAAGCCTTTCCTATACTAATATACTTGGTCAGGAACAGTGCTTTAGTCAGTCATGAGGAAGTGGCAGAAGTGGTCTCAGTCTTCTTGCCCCCTTGATCCTGCAGGTCAGCTAAATGGCTCTCCTGGCCATCCAGCTGCAGTGCTTTGAAGAAGAGGGAAGGAGGTTAACGCACTGTCAGCATAGGCCATATCCTGGCATCCCCAGTCTCCTGTTCTGTCACCTTAGGAATGGCCCCTTTACCCTTTTTCCAAGGTTGGTCTTATAGGCTCAGAAAAGCAGCTGTCCTTTCTCAATTGACTGTGATGGTGAGGAGGGGGATCTCCACATCTGATGAATCCTGTATATCCTCCATATACTATTGAGGTGCCAATCAGATTACCCTATTAGCCTCACAAGCTAGAGCCAAAATTTTGCAGATTTCTGATCACTCATATATGTGAAATTGAAATGGATTCTATATGCACAAGGAAAACAGTTTCAAGCATATCACTAGAGTGAGGTTTCTTTTGCAGAAATGTTAAGAGTATGCATATTTAACTTAATATTCAGATCCTATTAATTACACAAATGCCGAAATGCATGACTTGCAAGAGCAATTGTTGTACAGCTATATCTTCTTGCTTCATCTCATCAGGTCATATACTGTTTTCCCCTTGTTTTTAAAGGGCAGCTGCTTGTCTATAGGCACAGTGCTGGCACATGCCCCCCCCATAGCAAATCTTTCAACAGTACTAGAAGGTTGGGAGAAGTGGAGGAAATAATGTCCTACCCCAGCTTGCCTTGCCTAAACAAACAGATTGTGGTTTTCTGTATCCATTGCTAGGAAAAAGGGTGTTCAGTGTTGTGTTTCAGTGTACACCACCCCTTTTAAAATGACACTGGACAGGGCCAGGTGCAGACTATTTAGGGAGGGATACAGCTATTTCAATCCTAACCTGCCAAAAGTATCATCCTATGTTGGCATGAGGAATTGGAGATGAGGGTTAAGGATGATAAAGCAGCAGGCTTTAGGAGTCTTGTTCCGTTTCATTATTCAGAAAGGAAAGTCATGTGCTGCTTGTATCTTGGTGATAAACATACTTTTAAAAGCACCTCTATTAAGCAACTCTAAATCCTCTGCTTTCTATCGCTATCCATGCTGTTATCATAAATAATAAATCCCATGTTCTTCTATTTTTGCTGTCCATTTGAGGACGGGTGCTAACATCTCTGAAAGGTAGGTAAGCTTTACAGTGCACTGTGCTAAATCTTTTGTTAGAAAGACAAAGAGATTTGAGAGTACCTACAAATATTTTATAAAGAGAACGGCTTTCAGGAGTCTGCTGAATGATTTGCTGGAGATTTACAGTGAGTTGCAAATGGGTGCATTTGCTAAAGACTGTGTTTTGGACCTTAACTTGTTATACAATGCTGCAGTGCAAAAGTATAAAGTCATATTCTGATCCCTTTTTTTTGCTTTTAAAGTTTTTTAGACATATTTTATAGTATTTTTCTACTTTTCAGTGTACTTCACTTGCACTATGATTATTTTATTTATCTATTAATAGCTCAGTAACTAACATTCACTGGACACATGACAACAGTTGTATGATTCAAAATTGAATCAATTAAAATATGAATGCAACATTGAAATGAAAAAACTCAATAATCCTTGCAATACTGTTTTAAAGCTGTTTTATTTAGCAGGGGTGTTACATCTCTAATTCAATTTTAGAGCAGCTCTTAGAGGCAGTATGCCAGTTGTAGCTGGGGCTGCAAGCAAAATAGGTGGAGCCAAAATACCAGCATATTCTAGATTAATGCTGGAAAACAACCAAATGATTGGCTGTTTGGGGAAATGGGTGGAGTCTTCTGGGCAACCCAAGTGGGCCAGACTTGGCTGCTTGAGCCTGAGGTTCTGCACCCCCGTTAAACAGTATCAGACCATTCCAGTTCAACATTGTCTGCTCCAACTAGTAGCTGCTGCCTAAGATCTTGGGCAACAACCTTGTCCAACAAAACTTCCTGAAAGCCTTAGGGGATGCTTGGTATTGAATCTGGGATCTGCTGTATGGTTAATACTTGTAATCTGTCACTGAATCTCATAAGCTCATCCTATATTTTAGGTGGAAAAAACTAAGATGGAGGGGAAGTAACTTGCCTTTAAAAAGCCACTCAGTGAGTACAAGGCTGAGGCAAGAGTTGAACAAGAGCCTTTCTGGATCACACTCTGCCACTGCATTTTACTAGCTCACACTAAGCTTTGGGATAGTTGTTGTTGTTTTAAGCTTACAAAAAGCAGTTATCTATTTGTACCATTCTTTGGTCTTATGCTACCATATCCCATTTAAATGTATTTCTATTTGTATTTCTGGAAACCTAAAAGATCAGATCTAAAGACCTGATAATAAACAGAAGACTGCTTGCACAACCAATCCTTCACCTCTTTCTCCTGTTTCCCTTTGAAAAATCTCCCCAGAGAGCCAGGGGCCCTCCTGGTTGTGCCCTTGGTGGCTGCAATGCAAAAGAAGGATTATTCAGAATTGTTTGGAGGAACTTGGCTTGGTTGCATAAGCAGCTTTCTACTTGTGTAAACTTTTGGTTTAACTCTGAAGCCTGTATCTGTTAGAGATGATGAACATGATCTTAATTCTTGAGACACTGAAGAGCTGATTTTCATGAGTTGGCTGCTTCACAGATTACCAGATTTCATCATAGAAGTAACTGCAGTTACTGTGAAATCTGCATCATTAGATGCTATGATTCTGTATGTGGACTTTCCAGTACACGTGCAAAGAATCTTTCAGTGTGTGTAAATCACATAGGATTGTCCAATGTTACATATGTATGAGAGTGTTATGTTTGTTCTTATATGGAAAGGATTTTAGCATAGGGATTTTTGTAGTGTCTCAAGTGGCTTTGAGAGAAGCTCCTGTGTCTTTCTGTGTGTGTGTATGCATGCGCGCTCACACACGCATGGACATAGATAAGTTTTGTTCAGTTTCAGCCTGAAAAGTAAGAATTTAGTTAGCCAACAAAAACTACCTCTTTTGTTTTAGCTTCAGAAGATAATTGGGAAGCAAGATGAGTTTAAGACAGCTTTGGAAGATGAAGCGCTCTCTCAGGTATGAAATGATTTTATTTCTAACAGATTTATAACGGCACTAATATTCTCTTTTTAACATGCTTCCTTGAAAAGTCTGTAGCTTTTCCATATTGACTTTGCTACTTAAATGAAAGTGCTTGATCTGTTGACCTTGCTTCAAACATTCATTAATTTCAAATAATTCCTAATCCTACATAAGAACACAAAAGCCATACTGGACCAGATGAGGGGTCCATCTAGCCCAGCATTCTGTTCACACAGTCTCCATCCAGCTGTGTATGTGAAAGCCATATGCTGGACATTTGTGCATCAATACCCCGCAGCCCATGTTCTCCAGCAGCTAGTGTATATAGACATACAACCTCTAATCTGTTGACAGAATATGGTCATCAGGTCTAGCAGTGGTTGATAGCTTTATCTTCCATGATTCTTTCTAATTTTTTAACACTCTCCAAATTGGTGGCTATCACATTATGTTGTGGAAGTGAATTCCATAGTGTACTGAAAAAAGTATTTCCCTTTATCTGTCCTGAATTCCCTATCAATCAGCATCATGGGATGACTTTGGGTTCTCATATTATATGAGAGGGAGAAAAATGTCCTCCTAGCTGCATTCTCTACAGCATGCATACTTTTGTACATCCTTTTGGAGTTCTTTATAATCCCTTTTGATTTTCAACCATGCTAAATAAATTGATGTTGTCAGCAAATTTGGCCTTCATTGCTTGCTTTTGATTCCAGATCATTTATGAATAGGTTGGCAGGACAGATTCCTGTGGGACCCCACTGCTTACACTCATCCATTGAGAGAATGTACCATTTATTCCTTCTTTCAGCTTTCTGGTTTTTAACTTGTTACCGATTGGGATCTCCCTTCATATTCCTTGACCATTAAGTTTGCTCAGAAGTTGTAGTGAGGGACTTTGTCAGAAGAGTTTTGGAAGTCAAAGTACACAGTGTCTACCAGGTCACCCCTGTCCACAGTGACACTCTCAAAGAACTCTAAAAACTTAGTCAGGGAGGATTTAGCTTTGTGGATGCCCGACTGATTCTTTTTCATTAGGGTTTGTCCTTCTATATGCTTAGTAATACTTATCTTTAATAAATGTTTTCAACCAGTATATCTGAAATAGATGATAAACTAAGTGCCCTGTAATTTCTTGTACCCCCATGGGACACTTTTTAAAAATAGGTGTTACATTGTCCATTCTCCAAACATCTAGCCCAGAAGCTTTTACCAATTTATGTATTTTTGCTAGGAGATTGTCAGTAAGCTTAAGAAATAGTTAGTAAGCTTAAGAACTTCATTTTTATCACCAATAGTTGCCTCTGTTCTTCAGATTTCCTTCCTGAAAACATCAATTCAAGTACAGATATCTTCTGCAGTGAAGACCAATGAAAATAATTAATTAAGCTCTCCCCAATCTCTGTATCTTCCTTTAACAGTACTTTAACTCCATTGCTATCCAACAGTCCAGATGCTATTGGTTTCCTACTTCTGATATATTTAAAGAATTCTTTATTGTTGCCTTGATATTCTTAACAATATATTCTTCAGAAATCTTTTTTGCATCTCTTACTGTTTGCTTACATTTTCTTTTATACAAGCTTGTGCACTCCTTTGTTTTTCTCAGTTGGACAAAACTTTTCTAAAGGAAGACTTCATTTCTCTAACAGTTTTCTTTAAAATATTGCTCATTATCCATGATGGTAACCTCTTGGACATAGTACTGCCTTTCCTGCCCTATCATATACTTTCTAGCTATGCTTCTGTTATTGTTGTTTTCAGTAATCTACAAGCACTTTGAAACGATTTAACCCTTGTCTCCAACTTTCTATTTCCTTTTTACCTCTTCCCCCATAACAGAGGGGAAAGCTTTCTGTTTTGAAATCGTATGTGACTGTGTTGGACTACTTTGTAATTTTAAGTTTGCATTTAAATCTATATGTAAATCTACAGTGGTCAGTGCTATCAGACTGGTTCAATAACACTCACATGTTGTAGATCTCAGAAGACACCATTTAGGATTAAATCCAGGGTTGCCTTTCCATCAGGATTCAGGGCTCTACCACCCTTTTTTTAATGTATAGCACCAGCAGTTTAAATCCATTTTGGTTCAAGTGGAAACTCTGTTCCTCTTGTACAGGCCTGACTTGACCCAAAATATTCCCCAATGCAGAACAAATCTGAACCCTTCCTCTGTGTCACTATCTCATCTATGCATTAAAACTTCTCAGCTTCATCTGTCTACCTGGCCCTGAATTTGAAGAAAGCTGCCTTGATAGTATTCTACCCAGTAACCTAAATTTGGTCCAACACTCACCATATTAAAATAAATTCATTAAGTCAAGAAATTAGTAACTACTATTGCAGACTATAGAATCAAATGATTTTCATTCCAGCTATTTGGGGGTTTATCACACAGAAAAAACTGCATTGATAGGCATGTCCTTCATTTTAAAACCCCATATGTTATTTTACAAAGATGATTTTGTTGCTGTTGTTTGCAATCTACTTTTACCATGAATTTTAAGAGTATTGCTAGCACAATGCTATACATACTAATTGGATAGTTGAGTCTAAATATTTCAAAACATGCAAGATTTATCTAAGCATAATTCTGAATCTTTTTGAAGATTTTATAGTATTACTTAAGCAATGGTCAAAACTGAACATAATATTTCATGGATTATATTTCAACAATTTTTATTGTAGTATACCCTAATTAAGATAATGATCAAAAATGGCAAACTAATTTATTTGGAAAAATAAAAACGTATAACTTAAGGTATTCACTTTACAAGAAAAGAAAAAAACACGAGGCTTAGCAGTCCTTAAGATGGAAGTATACTGTTAGGGCAAATTGTATAAACCAGTTTGCAGAGTGGATTATATCAGAGTATGAAAAGGCACTTTAAAAAACACCTTTATCTGTGCTATTATGGACAAATACTTACCTAAGATCACAAGACCATCTGGCCCTTCCTGAAACTCCCTTTCTCTCCCAAAGCCCCACCCCTTTAGAAAGAAGGCTGACAGGGTATGGAAGGCAATAGAAGAGCAAAGTCAGATGTGAACATCAGACAGATTTTAGGTAGCTGAAAACTGGTTCATGTTACTTCATCTGGGAAAAAGTAGCCTAGAACAAATAAGAAATGCTGCTTGAACTATAAAGTCTGTTGTCATGTGTGCACTAAGCATGAAACTCACTGAATTAATGCAACTTGTTGATAATACTGACAGCTAAATAACCATCAGTATTTAAACTTATGAATGGATTGCTGTCTTTCATCTTGGCTCTTCAGCAAAATAAAAGACTAAGGGGCTATTTAGATGTCATTAGAACAGTACTGTTGAAATCCCTGTGGATTCCATATTGCTTAGTGTGTTGTTGTGTTCAAAGAAATGCCGCTTAGTCTAAGTGGTGAAAGAAATACATAACATAGAAATCCTGCACTTTGTGTGGTTTTAGCCTTTTGAAAGGATGAAATAGCTGAGCTAAGTGAAGTACATTCTTTGATTTATGTAGACCTATTTTCCAGAAGGAAAAATTCAGTTATACAGACCATGCAGAATTACTTGGTCATTCACAGAAAATAATAAAAATGCAGTCTGATCCCATGCAGAATTAGACTTATTTATGCTCATTTGAATCAATGGACTTCAAGATGCATAACTTTTCGTAGGATTGAAGTATAACACAATCAGCTTTATAAGATAGAATGAGTGTATCTGTGTAGTTCTATTCCACTTAATTCCATTTTTTTTCCACCTCAAATTCCATTCCATGCATTTTCCATGTTCTTTACCAGAAAAATACCTTGGGCGTTGGTGTATTTTTAAAATGCGTTCATTTTTTTAAAAATATGAGCATCTTTGTATATATTTAGCCTTTGGATAAAAATGTTTCTATATTTTTAAAATATGTGCATTTTTGTTCATTCAGATTTCATACGTGCTCATTTAATCGTTATTTAATGTTTCCTTTTCTGTAGAATGCATCACAAATGTGTGGTTTTGGGGATATAGAGTTCTTCTGGGTCTGCATCCATTTTCAAGGAGTCTCTATTGGAGAAATCTGCAAAAGTTAAAAAAAACACCCAGCCAAGTGAATTTCTTTGTACATCCCTACTTATAAACTCATATATATACAAGTTATTTTTTGCGTATATATCCTTTTTATTCTTTGCATTATATTTACTTTCTGTTGGATGCAACTGGGCTGCTACAAGCAGACTTCTCCCCTTCCTCTTTTCCATCCCCCTGAAAATGTTACACAGAGTGTCAGGAGATTTTGAATCTTTGTTAAATTTTAACAATTTTAAACTATTTCTACTTTTTAACACTTGTAGATATAATAGGATAAAACACCATGAATAGAAACAATATGTTTAAATAATGACAGCTATCCATATAAAACCTGTTATAACATGCAGGCTTTCCTTGTTAAGAATAAGAGTTGACTAATATGTACCAGAATATTTAGGGAAACCAATCTAATACCTCAATCTGGTGCCGGCCAGCACCTGCAAAATTTAAAAAATATATTTTTACAATTTTAATATATGTGCATTGATTTATATGTACCCATTGAAATAAATACATATGAAATGCATACAGCAATTGTACATATGTTTCAACAAAAGCAGACTATAAATCAATATAAGTATCCAGTTGAAGTTGGCATTCATATGTAATCTGTTCAAATATTGAAAGCATGGTAAAGTCCTTAATGCATTGGGTAGTAGGAGGTGAGTGTTTATCTCTCCAGAGTTGTAGTATCTGCCTTTTAACTGTCAAAAGAGCACAAAGAATCCATTGAAGCTGAGCATGTGCTGATTTCCATGAAGCAAATAAACAATGTAAGGGCGAGTATTTATCAGCATTCAAATATTTATCTACATAATAACCTTCTCCCAAAAAACACTGGACATTGCCAAAACATATGTTTAAAAGAAGCATTAGCTGTATTGCATCCCTTTTGATTAGCCAAAGTAGTCAGTCACTTATTAAACTGATACTGTGGTGTCCAGTAAACTTGAAACAAACCTTTTTGCTGAATAAGATGCTGCCTAAGATCTATAAACATGACAGATATCATTGATCCAATATTTTGTGGTGACTTCCATGGCAGTTTCTCAAATTCCCTAATGTGGTCACAGGTCCAAAAAGGTTGGTGACCCTTGGCCTAATGTGTCATTTTTACAATTTAAAAGCAAAGTCCTTTATCTAAAGAATGGCAGAAATACTTCCATATACTTGGTGGAAATTTAAGCTCTCATATCCTGAACTCCCCATGCTACAAAAAAATCTCTTTTGAAAATGATAAGAAGAATTCCATAGCTAGTTTGTGTCATAGCATGAAGGTCTGTACTGCAAATGAGGGAAAAAAGCTAGAAATTCTTCTATGCACACCTTTAGGCTTTATTTTATGGGATCCTAACCAAAGTCCATAGCTGTTTGTATGTCAAGAGTGAAGAAAGATACTGCATCTTTTATATAGACATACCATATATGTCACCAGATACTTTTCAACATTATTCTTTAGGTCATATTTATATTGTTTCACTTCTTGTTTTCTGGCTTGTTACTTCACTTGAAAACCAAACTGAATTTTGAATCTTTACTTGAGGATTTTGCTGTCAGTTTGCTAGCAGAATAAGCAAATTATAAATAACTCTGGAGCACTTTTGACAAATGGTTAAAATTTACCTGTTTTTTCCAGGGGACAGAAGTGGAAGATTCTGATATTAATACCACACTGCTGGTCCACTTCTTTGGAAGAGGAGGAAAAGAAAAACTTCAGTATTGTGAATTCCACAGGTACTACTCTAAAAATTACTAGTTTGCAACACTGACATCCCAGTTTGCTGTATATAGAGAGAGTTAAAATTTGATCAGTCTGTAGTCTATTGTGTATTAGTATGTTGTCCAGTTTATGTGTGCTCCCAAAGTAGCATCTTTTATGTTTAGAGGTATCTCTTACCTTAGACAGATTCCAAATAGCTTTCTGTGTTTGGCACACTGTGGGAATCACATCAGCTATCATGTCAATACAGCATACAGCATTCCCCTCTGATAGGTTTCCATAGGACTAGTAGATGGGCAGGAGCCCCTTATTTATTTGCTTGCTTCACATGTACGCTCATACACCACAGCTATAGTCATGAGGCTGTCTGGGCGGCTTACATTGCCTTAGCAGAAAGCTCAGTCCATGGTTGTAACTTTGACAACATGGAGTATATCAAAACTCCATCAGAGGAATGACAGGAAATTAGGCAGATTAGCTTTACCCTCCCCCCTTGCAAGAGGGGTGAGTGAAGCCAAGGCAGGGCCCTTCACTCCTCTATCAGCTCAGGACTTCTCTAAGCAGGAAAAGCTGCATGCATTGAAGCTTGGTTCCTTGTCCAAATTCTAGGTGGAGGATCCTCTCCAGCACTTCAGCCACAGTACAAAGAATGTTGTGATAATACCCATTGTTGTCAGGCCATGGTGACAGCTGACATCATATAGTCCTCACCCATTCTGAACCCCTGCCATCATGCCCTAGTTGGCTACCATGCACTATGTGGTGTTGCTTAGTTCATGCTGGGACCACAGTTTGGCTTGGAAAGACAGAGTGTTGCTTAGCTTTGTAGTTAAAAGAAAAGTTCACCTAGTCCTGTTTAGCTCTAGAGAGGAAGCCCAGCTGAATAACCTGCATTCATACAGGATTTGGTCTGTAGCTGTGCACACACTGCCACCTCTGAGAGACCACAACTATGGAATGCTCTTTCCCAGAAAAGCTGTTTAGCCTAATCTCTCATTTTTGAAAATATTTGGTAAAGATCTTGCATGCTTAGTTATTGATAAAGTCTCTGACTCCTTTTTTTCCTATGCTTCATGTAGGTTATCATTGTTCTTTGAGTTATCTAAACTTATGTTTATGTTGTGCACTACTTTGTGCTTTGAATAAAAGGTGGCATAGTAAATTCAAATGCTTAAACGTATGCCTGTATAAAATTAAATTTTAGTTAGCCAGCATTAGCATTGGCTGACATTGGGAAATCTTTCCAAGTGTTATTGAAAACTCTGCTTAAATGCACATTAAAAATCGTACATCCACTGGGAGTGCGGAGATGCATTTGAAGTTGGTATATGTCTAGGATAACACTTAAGCAAGCACTGGCTACAGTACAATTCAACTCAGTCCTTTTCTTTGCAGAATCCTCTGCAAATCAAGTCTGTCATTTTGAACTCTGGTACAGGAACTCCCATAGGAATACTTCGCATGCTCATTCATGGGGGCTTTTCTATAAATCCTTCCTCTGCTGAAAGCAGAATCTGGAAAGTGTTTATACCTGTATACTCAGGAGCTAAAATATAAATTGACTTCTGAAGCATCTACAGGAAAATCTGGGAATTGTGCTTAACTTGAATGAAGTCATAGGTATATACAGTATTTTCTCCATATTCTGGTGGTGGTAACTTGAGAAACGAGGCCAAGAAGATGGGATCAGAGAACAACAAGCAGCATTCTTGTGCTGGTGGTCTCGGTAGTTTGAAAGAGTCATGTACTGATCTATTAAGGCCTGGTTCATTTGGGCCAGTCAGTTGGGCAGAATCACAAACCTTGCTCTTTTTTTCCCCACCTCCTTGTAGATGAATTTCTCCTTCATGTCCCAGAATACATTAAGAGTCATTTAATTTTATACCTTAACTGATGTAAAAGCTAACTAGTGTTGTTGTTAGTCATGAAGTCATGTCCGACCCATCGCGACCCCATGGACAACATTCCTCCAGGCTTTCCTGTCCTCCACTATCCCCCGGAGTCCACTTAAGCTCACACCAACTGCTTCAGTGACTCCATCTAGCCACCTCATTCTCTGCCCCTTCTTCTTTTGCCTTCAATTGTTCCCAGCATTAGGGTCTTCTCCAGTGAGTCCTTCCTTCTCATTAGGTGGCCAAAGTATTTGAGTTTCATCTTCAGTATCTGGCCTTCTAAAGAGCAGTCAGGATTGATCTCCTCTAGGACTGACTGGTTTGATCGCCTTGCGGTCCAAGGAACTTGCAGGAGTCTCCTCCAGCACCACAATTCAAAGGCCTCAATTTTTGGTGCTCAGCCTTCCTTATGGTAAAAAACTGGAAGCTAGTTTCCATTAAGGCGTGCATTCATTTTTAGAATGAGTAGAAAGTGAAACTTATGGAACTTACTGATTTCCATTTACAAAAAATGATTGGGGGAAAAAATGAACAAATCCTATTCTTTTCCATTGCTTTGAAATAGATGCATTGTCTTGAATTCTGTGGAGTTTGCAGAAAGCTCATAAGGATTGGGAGAAAGAAACATGTTGAAATTGACACATACAAAAGCAATTAATGAAGCTTTGTGCACTTATTAAAATTGTTCATAAAATGTGGGGAGCTTTGACATATCTGAAATGTTGTAAGGTTAATGACCTAGTATGATAGTAGACAATCTGAAAATACCTTTTGGCTAGAAAACAGCAAAGTTACACACAGCACAAAACTGGAAAGATGAGCTAATAATGAAAGAAAAATAAATGCAGTTCAGATTAATGGAAATTAAATTAATGGAGTACAAGAGCAGCACTAGATTGCATGGGTTCCAGGCAATAAACCCCATTCCTCTGGGCATTGCTAGCCTTCAGCACCAAAGAAATGCCAGTTCATCCTTTAAAACTCGGTTCCAGCACTTACCACCTCAGGTTCCCTGAATGATAATGTTGGCATAGATAGGAACCACATCATATAATCCAGCAGTTTGAGCTTAAGTTTGTGACATTGCCTTCAATCTTTGGAATGAGCTGCACTCTATTAGCCCCTGAGCTACAAAGGAACCTTTGTTCCATTTGCTCTTGAAATCATGTTCTCATAATTTATATTAAACAACAAATACAGTGTAATACTATATATATTGTTTTTCGGATCAGGTTATCCTAGTGAGTGTTCTGTATTGATTCTTGAATTCATTCAGAGGTCATAATCTGTTATCAAAACAGTATAAAATATGACCCATAATTTGCAGTGGGTATTTAGTCAGTCCTATGTTTGGTGGCAAACACCACTATTCTCAACAGATCTCTTTTGCACTTAGCAAATTCAAGCCTACCTGAAACTAGTGTCACAGCTAGTGGAACAATGGAAACACTGAGTATTGTTCAGCATACCAGGAAAATATTACTTTTTCCCTTCCTCTTCTTCCCCCACACCCTTAGTATCCAACCTGAAGTTCTGGTATACTTGAAAGCTTGT
The DNA here is from genome assembly GCF_004798865.1 of Varanus komodoensis. Taxonomy (NCBI): domain Eukaryota; kingdom Metazoa; phylum Chordata; class Lepidosauria; order Squamata; family Varanidae; genus Varanus; species Varanus komodoensis. The sequence goes on from NW_025335941.1 coordinate 48,312,820, forward strand.
TCACTAGTTTATGTTTTAGGTGATCCAAATAAAGATACTACTCTACTATTACTTTGATATTTTCCTCTAATGGAAAATATGGCTACCCACAATTTGTCTACTCTTAGCCAAAACAAGAATGAAGGACATTTCTTTTAGTATGGAAAACATTGCCTTCCGCTGATTCAGGGACCCACTAGCCTTAAAGAAAACAAGACTTTAAAGTTATTAAACTTAAAAGGGAGTGTTAAGGCAACAAGAGTTTAAGAACTTTGAAGTTCTTCAACTTCTGTTGCCTTAACACTCCCTTTGCTCCCTTTTCTCTAGATACAGTAGGGCCTCTTAACAAAGCAAAGGCCAGAGTGCACCGTAAAAGGTTGTTTGCATTTATAGTGTGAACTGGAATGTCTCAGGTAATTAGATAAAATCCTGCGCTGACCCAATGAGGCTTTACACTGATAATACTGTGTACCTACTACATTCAGCAAATGTAGGTTAAAGACCTTTGCCTACCACACAGATAGATTCTTTTAATCAAAATTGAACTCCCACATCTTGCTCTTAGAGCTGCTGGAATAAATGTAGGGTTTAATACAGGTAATTTTTCAATAGTGGCATTTATTTTTCATGCACTTGGAATGTGTCTCCTTATCACTACCCATATATACCCACTCTATCTGCACTGTGACATGACAGCAAAGTTTGTTTTAATACACAGAAGGGGGAATGAACAGATCAGTTTCTCTAAAAAAAAAAGTTCTGTTGAGAGATCACTTTTCACATTATTTTATTTGCAAGTAACTCAGGCACATCATTGCTGGGTTTCTCTTGTTCAGGGAAAATGTGATTTCTATCTGATGGCTTTTCACAACATTTTTACCTCACATGGGAAGCCATTGTTGGCTTTTTGATCAAAGTACTGTTGTGTTTTTACAAGAGATGACTGATGAGCTGTACAGACATAGATCACTGTCAAAGGCAGAGGAGAAAATGATGGTAAATGCCTTTATCATTTTCCAAGTTCTTGTTAGAAAGGCTTTCCATTGATCAGTGGAGTAGCTAGAAAAAGCAGGAGTGATTACATTTGATTAGGCTGCTTTAAAACCTGTCACACAAGCTTTAGATATAGTTACCTGTGTGATTTACGTTCTTTAAAATGGGGGGTGGAGCAGATTCATGCATAAGCTTAATGGTGTTTATGTGTAGTTAATACTCTTTTTTTTTCAAAATGCTGAAATGAAATCTTGGCTTTATTATTGAGTCTTTTACATCTCAGTCTGATTGGTGTGTATATTAAGGCTGGTGTGTATGTTGTTGTTGTTTTGCCTGCCTCACAGACACCACCTTAAATCATGTCACATAACAATCCACTTCTGTGTTGCAGTACACTACACAGATCAAGGGACTTTTTTCCTCTCCATTCCTTTCCTATTTTGACCTTTTGGGGTGGCAAAATGCCTAAACTCTGTGCTTTATGGCTGCATTCCAGCTGTATATATTGTCTGTCAAATTAGCTCCATGTTCTTTTGAATCACCATGGCAGGACCTTTGCCATATATACATTGGTGACCTACAACAGCAGGGATTTGGACCCAGTGGCCTTCTTCACCCCTTTCAACTGTACTATTCAATGATTGGACCCACAGAGCTTTTAGGTGCCTGTTTATATCATGACAGTGAAGTTAAGATGGGGCAGTTCTGAAGTCGCCTACCTTAGTATCAAGGCAAGAAACAAGGATCATATGTGGGTCCGGATGGTCTGTGGTTCAGTAGTCTCCGGTTAACTGCCCACTGCAAGAGCAAATTTTATGGACTGAAGAGTATGATCTGGTATACCCTTCATACATCGCAAAGCCTCTATGATTGTCATTACAGCCATGAAGTCCTGATACACTCCAGACAAAGCAGGTTCAGCATGGAAGTTGATGCACCCAAGAAAAATCATTCCCAGTACCAAACCCAAGCCCATTTCTGTTGATTCAAGCAGTGTGACTGATGAGCAGGGGGTGGGGATGGAACACCAGCAGAATGCCCAATCTATTTTGAAAGGCCAGTACATGTTGTAAGCACTTTAAGTTGGCTCCCACTCAGACAGGAGACCTGCAGAGGAAAATAGTACTCCATAGATTGAAGTGAATTCATCTCCCTGACCCTCCATATTGTTCTGATGCTGCAGTAGATACTTGGACAGGTATACCTGGGAGGGACATGATGAGGATAATTCTAGCCCAGGGATGGATTCTGTATAGTGATTTGCTTGGTCAGGAAACTGGGAGCCAGGAACCTGTGCCTCACATCCATTACCCTCTACTCATGGAGGGCAGTTGTCTCCATGAACAGAGCCTCTATCCATGCAGGCTGTCTATATGAGCCAGAGTGCTCATTTTCTAGCATTCTGACATACTTGGTGAGCCTTGCTGGTTAGAAGAGACAGTCACACTCTACAAGTAGCAAGTGGCAGATATGAAAAAGAGAAAGGGCTTGAGTGCTCTATCTCATCTGTGTTTACCCTACTCAGGTACAGAAGTCTGATCAGAGCTTGAAATTAAAAACAGAAGAGCATTAGTCAAGGTAAAGAGCCTGGTCTTGGGACAGAGGCCTCTACAGTGGGGCTATCTCACCCTTTTCTCAAATCTGGAGAATCACTGCTCATGACTGAACAGTTCCTCCTTTCACTTCTTCTGCCACCCTGAATCTACACATCTGTATTTAACATCTTCATTTTTCAGTAGGTATGGGACGAAACCTGCAAAGGCATTAACAATATGACAAGGCAAAACATCTCCAAAACTCTAGTACTTGCAATATGGTATAAACATTTAAGTTTATACAATTATTTACACTAAGTCTGGGAGGGTGGAGCACTTGGGCAAAGTTGAGCAAAAATTGGTTGTTTATCCATTATAAGACTAGGAAACCACCTATCATTTTCTATTCTGCTCATTTGTAACTTTTCCCAGAACATTTATATTTTAAGGCCGCATCAGTTGCCCTTTATTAAGACTTGATACAGTGTGTAATTGTCCGGCCACCAGTTTTATATTGCTTTTATGTTTACATAAACATTATCATTTAGATAGCAGTTATATATATGTAGCCTACTATTATTGTTATATTATTACCAAAATAATCATAATAATTCAGCTCATCTATACAACACTTATAAAAGTATATGGATCTAGAGTGCACCCTAGTGGTAGACCTACTAAAGGCAGTATTAGACAGCCTGTATTGCGTACTTAGGTTAAACTACATAACCAGTATTACAGCCCTGTATGTGTTTACCCTGAAGTAAATCCATTCAGTGGCTTTATTTTCACATAACTCTGCTTAGCATTTCAATCTAAAGGAGCTAATAACTTCATACACCTTTCTCTCACTTACATAGGCAATTCAACTTGTGTAATGCATAGATCTCTGCCACTTCAATATGCATAATCAATGCTCAGTAACACATCTTAGATTATGGAAGTTGCTGCTGTTGACTCCTAGAAACTGTTTGTGTGCTCTACTGGTGAATCAAATAGCAAGCCAAGACGATGTTGCTTATTTCTATATAACATCACTGCATGTGTGCAGTTTGTGCACTGACTGTAGATCTGAACACATGATTAGTATGAATTTTCCCTTACTATATCTGTTGAATGTCTCCATTCTTATCTGTAAGATTTATGCAGAATTTACAAACAGAGGTCCAAGAAATGGAATTCATCCAGTTTTCCAAAGGTCTCAACTGTATGAGAAAAGAGGATTTTATAGAGTGGTTACTGTATTTCACTGAAGAGGAAAATAATGAAATTTACTGGCAAAATATGAGAGAGAGAATTGAAGCAGGAGAGGTTGGTATGATACCCAAGAATACCTTTTTTGAAGCACAGTGGTACCTTGGCTCACAAACGCCTCAGTTCACAACCAAATCGGGTCGTGAACAGAAATTTCTGAAAAATTCTGCCTCCGGTCACAAACTCCACATCAGGTGATGATTATGATCATGCTTGTCTCGCCCCCCACAGTGGGCCCTGTTCACACCCGCCTCCCCCCCCCAGCACGCCCACAATTGTGCCCATCTCTCCCCCGAGCACACCTGCCTCCCTCCCAGAGCACCCGCTTCAAATTCTTGTGATTAAAAAATACATAGTTACAGAATGGATAAACCTTATTTACAGTGAACCTTATGGGAAAATTTGACTTTGCTCACGACCAATTTGGGTCACAACCAAAGTCCTGGAATGGATTAAGTTTGTGAGCCAAGGTACCACTGTATAATTGGAGAGCATTGTTAATATATTACTCTAAGTATAGCAAAAAATACTGCTCATTCAATTTGTCTTTATAATAGTCTAATAAATTATAAAATTATAAATTATTATAATTTTTAAGATTTGTAATAATCTAATGAATCCCTCAAGAAAATGCTTAGTTTTTGCTAACACTTGTTTGTTTGGTATTCCAGAGTATTAGTATGGAGGAATTTAAGACATTCTGCCAGTTTACAAATCGCTTAGAAGATTTTTCAATTGCCTTGAATATGTTTACTGTAGCCAGCCGGCCTGTGAAAAGAGGTAAGAAGTACATATGCCTACATTTTAAGAACGAAGTAGAAAGTATGATGAGCATGGCATATGAAAAATGGTACTGTAAACCCACATCAGGTGCTGTCTCCTTTATGAAAGGATTTTGAACCTGTTAGCACAGGACCTTTCAGCCCTTTACTAGAAGCGAGATCAACATCTCCTGCCAAACAAGAGAGGAGGCACAATTGTTCTTCGTCGTGGCCTCTGTGCATCACACATATGGGTTCCGCGCCTGCGCAGTGCCTTTGGCCGGAAGATTGATAGCTAACGGTTTGAAAGGAAAAACTCCACTCCGCTCCCCCCTAGCAGTATATATGGAGCGGAGTGTCCGCCATTTTCTAGTCTTTGCGACTGCCATTCGTTGTGCCCCGTGCCGCTTCACTCTCTCTTAGATCGTTCCTCGTGCTCTCTTGCTTCGAACTCTTTTTCCAAGTTAGTATCTCTAGTTATATTGCTCTTATTGTTCCAGTTACTCTCTCCATTTTTTCTCGTTCTTCTTGTGCCTATTAACAAAAAAAAAAAAAAATATCTACTCCTGCTATACTATCCTCCTTTTTTTCCTTTTTCTGCGATGGCGCAACGAGCGGTGTTCCGCAAGTGCAGAAAGTGTGGCTCCAAAATGCCCGCTGCAGACCCGCACGACCTGTGCCTCCTCTGTTTAGAGGAGGGTCACAGGACAGACAAATGCGGCCACTGCCTGGCCTTCTCTAAACAGGCCAGGAAGAATAGGGAGAACCACTTATGTAAGCTCCTGTGGGACCAGGCTCTCCTACAATCGGACCAGCTGATGGCTAAGCCTGCTACAACCTCGGCTCCACCTGACCACCGTCCTTCTTCAGCCAATCCGCCGCAATGTCCGGCCCCTTCCTCTGCTACTCCACCCTCATGCCCTTTCGGCGAAGGTGCTCCTGCCATGGGTGATCAGCCTGTTTCCCTGTTTCCAAGAAACAGCGGAAAAAGAGGAAGCACAGCGGCCCTGAGAAGCCGTCTGTGCACAAGAAGGCCAAAAGGGATAAGGCCGAAAAAACAGCTAAAAAACCGAAACCCGAGCATTCGAAACACTGACACTCGGGTTCGGCAGCTTCCTCGGTCCCGACCGCAGTTCCAGTACCGACGCCTTCGGGTCCAGCCATTCAGGCAGCGATGAGAGTTACTCCTCCAGCCTCTCCACACCGTACGGGATCTGAACTGCACCAGGATTCACCTTGCGGTTCAATTTCCGATGGCGAGATTCAAGACTCCCCGCCGAGGGCCCGGTCCCTGACACCTATGCTGCCTGTTCGGCTCAACACTGGAACTGGATTGTCCCCACTGAGAAGCCATAGGAGCCGGTCTTCTGAAGCCCGTTCTGATGACTGGTACCATTCCCGGTACTCTTCCGCACCCAGATGACCTGACTATCCATCCGTCGGATACTACTCGGCTGCTAGAGGCCGATCCTCTCCAGCAGCTCCTCAGGATCAACCTCATTCTACAGCCTCAAGAGAAGCCGGGCGTGCTCCGTCTCGGGAGAGCAGTAGATCGCAGTCGCCAGGGGACTCTTCTTCCAGCTTCCCGCCTCCATATTGGGTGGACTCAGACGAGTCCGAGGTCGATTCGACTTTGCCTGATGCTGCAGTCACCTCGCAAGACCCTGCATCACCGGAAGAGCCGCACATCTCGTTTGTTGGATTGATGTCTAGGCTGGTGAAGTCGCTGGAAATCGAGGCCAGTCAACAACCTGGTCCCAGCACCGATCGTTTCTACGATGTAGTGCAGGGCGAACAATCGACCTCCATCACTTTACCATTCATTACCACTCTTCAGCAAGCGATGACCCAACCATGGGACCTCCCGGCTCAACCTCAACCGACCTCAAGAAGATAGAAAGCTATGTACAGAGTTCGGGAGGGGGACATTCCATTCCTCCTCTGCCACCCCAAACCGAACTCGGTGGTGGTGGAATCTTCTCAAGGCTGGGAGGCACGGGGTCACACAGCGCCCCGTGACAAAGAGGGAAGGAAGATCGACTCCCTCACACGCCAGATCTATGCAGCTTCGGGACTCGGCCTAAGAATCTCTAATTATGAGGCAACCCTGGCGCATTATCAATACTTTATAATGCAGCACCTGGACAACATCATCGCCGCCCTCCCAGATAATCAAGGTGACCTGGTGCAGGTATTCGTAAAGGAGGTAATGCAGGTCGCGGTGCAACAGCTGTCCACAGCTAGACATCATGTGGACACGGACTCGAGGGCTCTCATCGGTGCCATCTCTCTCCAGAGACACGCCTGGTTGCATAACTGCAACTTTCCAGAAGAGATGAAGAGGAGGATTGAGGAGATGCCCTTTGATGGGTCCGGCCTCTTCAACGCAAAGACCGACCACAAGTTGAAGAAGATCCACGAGTCGCGGATGACAGCCCGGTGTATGGAGATGCAACCTCTTCCTCGACGTAAGTGGTCATGGACCCGTCCACAATACTGACAGCAATACCCACCCCACCAACAGCTACAGCATCATCAGCAACGCCTCAAGCAACCGCCCCGGCGATTCCAGCAAGGCCACCGCCGCTCTGACGGAAACAAACGCCAGCACTGATGGGGCAGGCGAACCTTTCCTTTCCTTCCAACCCCACCCTCCCCGCTCTCATCTGGGGACCGGCTGAAAAGCTGACTTCCCATTTGGGAGTCCATTACATCTGATGGGTGGGTGTTATCCATCATCCAGCACGGATATAGAATTGAATTTGACATCGTTCCATCATCGAGTCCTATCCACTTTGCTCCATGCTCGCCAGTATTATTAGACGAGGTTCACCAACTCCTTTCTAAAGGAGCCATTCATTGCTTGTCTTTATCAGAAGGGCTCCACAGATTCTATTCTAGATATTTTACGGTTCCGAAATGAGACGGAGGTCTTTGACCGATATTGGACCCGAGAGCTCTCAATAAATTTATGGAACCGACAGGAGTCCAGGAATCATATCAACTTCCTGGAACTTCTTGCAGTATTCAAAGCACTACAATCATTTGAGGATGTGCTTCGCTGTCGAGTCGTCCAGATAACCTCGGACAACATTGCCACAGTCTTTTACTTGAACAAGCATGGGGGGACGAAGTCACCAACGTTAGCCCGGCTATCGATGCAAATCTGGGAGTGGTGCATACCGAGAGATATTACCCTGATAGCAGTACATCTAGCGGGTACAGACAATGTGGAAGCAGATCTCTTAAGCAGACACATGTCCAAGTCGCATGAATGGGAACTGGACCGTCAGACATGCAACAGGCTGTTCCAGCGATGGAGCCTCCCAGATATAGACCTATTCGCCACCCGACAGAACAGGGTGTGTGAGACTTTTTGCTCGAGAGCGGGAATCGGACGGGGGTCATCCGGGGATGCCTTTATGATCCCTTGGAACGATATGACGTTTTACGCTTTCCCCCCCGATTCCCCTCATCATGAGAGTAATAGCAAAGATAATTCACTACGGGGCCACAGGACTGCTGATAACTCCTTGGTGGCCACACCAGCCATGGTTCTCGACACTTCTTCACATTTCTCGAGAGGAATACCTTTAACTCCCTCCCATTCCTAATCTCATAACTCAGTGGGAGGGCATGATCTGGCACCCGGATCTAGTGTCACTGAAACTGACAGCCTGGTGAATTCGATAGCAGTCAACGTTGGCCCAGTACCAACGCCATCTGCAGTTCCTACTGATCCTATCCCTAGATCCGACACGCCATTCCATGCTGTGAATCCATCTACCTCCTCCACGTCCTCGGATCTGACGAATATTCTGTCAGCTTCGCAAGTTCTTCATCTGGACATCCAATATATTCTCGATTCTGCGCTAAGGCCGTCCACTCAAAAATCGTACGCGGCAAAGTGGCGTAGATTCTCTAGTTTTGCTGAATCTCACTCGTTTTCACCGAACTCTGCATCCATAGATCATATCCTCCAGTTCCTTTTAGAACTCCACCATTCTGGATTTAAATCATCCTCCATAAGAATGTATATGGCAGCAATTTCCTATTACCGCGGTACAGTGCAGGGTTCTTCCATTTTTTCTCAACCATTGGTTAAGAGATTTCTTAAGGGACTCTGCAACCTCCATCCGATGGTCAGACCACTTATGCCTACATGGAGTCTTTCAGTGGTGTTACAGGCACTGACAAGACCTCCTTTCGAACCCTTGGCAACAATTGACTTACGTCTTGTTTCTTGGAAAACTGCTTTCCTTGTAGCAGTTACTTCAGCCCAGAGATCTAGCAAACTGTGTGCCCTCAGGGTAGACCCTCCATTTTTGAACTTTCACAAAGAGAAGGTGGTTCTGCAAATGAATCCATCTTTTCTTCCAAAAGTGTCTATGTCTTTTCACATGGACCAGGAGATTATCTTGCCTGCCTTTTTCCCGTCTCCTTCGAATCCAATTGAGAGATCCCTGCATACTCTCAACGTCCGGCACAGTCTAGCCTTCTATAGATCGAGGACTGAGTCTATTCGACATTCCAATAGGCTCTTCGTTAAATACTCGGAACAAAATCAAGGTTTCCCAGTTACTCCTCAGAGACTGTCCAAATGGATAGTTCACACTATTAATCTGTCCTATCAGTTGGCCAAGATAGACTTACCTACCGTTCCCCGGGGTCATTCTACTAGAGCTGTAGCTGCTTCCTCAGCTTTTGCGTCGGGAGTTCCGATTGAGGATGTCTGCAGAGCTGCCACCTGGGCTACTCCATGTACTTTCACTAGACTGGATGTTTGTGCTAGACAGGATGTTCTGCTCCTTTTGCAGAGCTGTTCTTTCAACTATTCTTTGTTGATGACACCTCCCTCCACCATTTCGGGTAAGCTTGTTATTCTACCCATATGTGTGATGCACAGAGGCCACAACGAAGAAAAGCAGGTTGCTTACCTGTAACTGATGTTCTTCGAGTGGCCATCTGTGCAGTCACACAACCCACCCGCCAGCCCCACTTGGTGTCATTGGGTGGCTCTATTCTTTCTTCAGTACCGACGAATTTTTTCTGTTAGACTAGCTGTAATTTGTTTTTCTGTAGAGAGCGAACGTCTGGTCTATCAAAGACTGGAAAATGGCGGACACTCCGCTCCATATATACTGCTAGGGGGGAGGGGAACGGAGTTTTTCCCGCCAAACCGTTAGCTATCAATCTTCCAGCCAAAGGCACTGTGCAGGTGCAGAATCCATATGTGTGACTGCACAGATGGCCACGCGAAGAACATCAGTTACAGGTAAGCAACCTGCTTCTCTGCCTGTGTGGAGAGGCAGGAGCTGCAGGTAAATTCCAGCCCACCCCTGGCTCTTTGGTCAACTGAAAGATAACCACCTGTCTTTTTCCACTCTCCAGGTCAAAAGGTAGTGAATTGATTCCAACTGGCAGATTGCTCCAGAGCAACCCAATATTCATAGAGAAACAGCAAAAAGATAATTTAAAGGCATTTGTGTGGACCTGCATTTTACTATCCCCAGTGCTGTGTGAAAAAGAAAATTTGCATATGCACTTACTCCTTGAAGATGTATAGGTTTTCCTCCAGGGAGAGACATGATAAGAAATTATGAAAAACTGTAATGAGCATGTGCACCAGCTTTTCAGCATTTCTTGTAGTGTGTGAAATGGTCTTAAGAGGTCCTTTACATTGCAGAGCTTTATTGAGGAAATGCATGGGATTATTTTATTGCTCCTTTTCTTGACTATTGCTAGAAACATATTAGAACTGAAAAGCTAATAATAATAGTTTAATAACTAATAAGTAGCCTCAACAATTATGTCTTGTTCTACAGACTCCCCGATTTCCTCTGATACCTGCTGGGGTTACTTTAGGCTTTCCTTAACTGGGGTAATACACTTCCACCTTACCAAGCCTTTAGTTTATGTACATGTAGCAACCATTTTCATCTGAAGTTGATTTAATAACATAGGAAAAAGCATGCTGGATCAGATGAAAGGTCCATCTAGTTGAGCATTCTGTATACATGGTAGCAAACCAGCTGTTCACAGGATCCCTCAAGCAGAATGTCTGCAAGTTTTCCACCAGCCCAAGCTCCTCAGCGACTGGTATATGCAGGCATGTCATCTCTGGTAAAAGCCACAAAGCTAGCAGCCACTCTTCCATGAATCTGTCCAATTTGAATGGCTGAAGTTACATTTTATACTTTTTTTATCCTTCCTTTCTATCGCTTCTTGTTATAGTCTATATACTGTTTTCAGGGAATGTGGTAGAACTGTTGAGTGATCATCGGTATGTAAAAGATGTGCCTAAAAACGAAGCTTGTGTGTTCAGGTTGCAGGCAAAATGAGGAAAAGGCAAGAAACATGATCTCATAAATCCTTTTGAATATGTATGTACACTCAAGAATGATCAACCAAGATTTTCAAGGAGTCAGTAAGTGATGGCATTGCAGATGTCATTGAACTACAACTCCCATCATCCTAAGCATTGGCTGTGTCTAGTTCTAATGGGAGTTGGAGTCCAACAATATTTGGAAGGCCGCAGCTTCCTCAGCTTTACAGTGAGAAACCACATTGGTTTTGGTAGAGCTTTGGGGGCATATTCCTGTAATGTAGATGCACATTCAACTGAAAAGGTGGCTGTTTTCTGTGTCCTGCTTTTCCACAAAAAGCAATAATTGTTTTCAAAAGCCTCATCATGTTGTACCATAAGGCAACTTCAGTAGCCTTTCTGTTTTATATTTAGATAAGATGATGTGAGCTTGCACAGGAGTAATTTATTCCTTAGATTTACAGACCAAGTTTACAGTAAAGCCATAAATTAATCCATAATCTCACTAGCTATTTTGCTTTTTAATAGTAACATGCAGTTTTTTTAATATTATTTTTTGGTTAGCTGACTTCAAGAGAGCTGTGAAAGTGGTTATAGGACAGGAACTCTCAGAAAATGTTTTGGACACCATCTTCAAGATCTTTGATTTAGATGGAGATAACTGCCTCAGCCATGCAGAGTTCCTTGGAGTACTGAAGAACAGGATGCATCGCGGCTTAAGGGTAACAGAAGCTTGTTCCCTTAAATATTCAGTAGAAATATGTAACACTGTTATTGCTTTAATCAATTGGCAACATAGGTTATATAATTCTGGTTTGTGAAAAGATGCAATTTTTGAAGTTATACGTGTAAAATATGGATCAGCTAGCATTTTGTTTTTTACTGCAGATGTATGTCAGGCATCACTGAATATCAAAGTGGTACAGTGAGGCATGAATCATGTACATCCATACCAACACGTATAGATTGTGTTAAAGTATTTGGAAGCTGTATAGATCTGAATGTCATTCACCATAGACCCATGTGTTGCTGCAAGATCTTTCACATAGAATCCAAATTTCAGAATAACCTGTAACATTCAGTTTGCTCTGACACAAGCAGAGATCAAGCTTGATAAAGTGTTTAATGCCCAGAATGTCAGCAGGCCAATAACTAAGATTAGCAACATGCCCAAATATTATGTGTGACATCTGCAGGGGAAGACCAAAATATTATTTTCTGTTTAGTAGAAAGAGCTACTTCCACAGCCAAGAGATGACTGTTCCAGGATACAGAACCTAATTTAGTCTAACAGCCAAATTCTATCTGGAAGAAGCTCACAGGGGCTGCATTCCAGCAGTGGCTGAGGCAAAAGGCAGAAGGAGTATGACCAAAATATCAGTATATTTTACCTGAAAGTTCTTATTACCAGTAACTGAGCCTTAGGAGGGCCATTTTGGAAGTGTGAGGGTGGGGGCACTATACAAAAATTAAGAAACCACCAAATAGTTGGTAGCTGGGGAAGTGGATGGGGCCTTTTGAGGAACACCAGGGGGCCATATTGGACCTCCAGTCCTGCATCCCTCTGTTAGTCCAAAGCATAAAAACAATCCTGAGAATTGAGCCATTCCCAATAATAAAATTATCATGGCTCAGTAGTAAAGACGATCCCACTTCATCTCCCAGCATCAGTTAGTTCTTTACAAAAGGCAGGATTGGGATCTTGCTTGCCACAGACAGTGTATTTGAAGACTAGATTAAAACTTACTGGAGATGACAAAATAATGAAGCCTGGAGTTAAGTGGTTTTCAGTCATTTGTTACATTAACACTTGGATCAGTCTTTTCATGATACAGTATCTTACACTGTAAAGGAAATTAACAGTTGCCTTCAGGATTTCCTCCTCATAAATCACAATGGCTTCCCTCCTACAAAACGGTGAATGGGGGAGAGAAAGGAAGGGAAGACAAAACTAAGCAAATTCAGGTACCAGTTCTTCTTACAAACTTACTCAGTGGAAAGGCCATTGCAGAAACAATTCTAGGAGAAAAGAGCCAGCTAGCTGAGCTGAGGGGGATACTTACTGTCTTCCTTCATGTAATATAATCAGCTGTTAAAATATACCTTAAATATGGAGTGATAACAACTGTTTGTTTGTTTTTTCCCACTAATAGGTGCCTCAACAGCAAGGAGTGGAAGGTTACTGGAAATGTGTGAAGAGAGAAACCATTAAAGGAGCAAAAGAAGTCTGGAAACAAACTGGGAAAAGTCCTTTTTAAACCTGTTCAGAAGAACGTTTTACAATTATTGCAAACTATATATTGCAATATATACTTGTCTACTTTTGTTTACGTGCTGGCTACATTAGATACAGTAGAATCACTTTGTACAGTTAACTATCAGATGCATTTCTCTTCTTGTAATTTTACAGGATCTATCAGTATAATCAGTTTAGCTGAGGGACTATTATCATCTCTAGCTTCTGATTTTGTGTTCTAGTTTCAGGCTTGAAATTCTCAGAAAAAGATATTAGTTTCAGTACTTTCCATAAAGAAGGCAGGTCCCATTAACAGACCCTGAATGCCTACCTTTTTTCAAGGACTAAAGCAGCCATCCTCAACCTGGTGTCTTCCAGATGTGTTGGACTAAATTTCCCAGCATCTGCCAGCTAGCTGGGAGTTGTAGTCCAACATCTAGAGAGCAGAAAGTTGGGGAAGAGCTAAAGACACAAAAAAGAATGAAGGTTACAGTTTCATAATGAATTTTGTCAAGTCAGAATCATTTTAGAACTATAGAGTTCAAATCACTGATCAGTAGTTCCTATTATTTCACTAGAACTGAAGTAATTTCAGGATTGTATCTTTAAATTATTCAGTACACATTGTGAATAAAAACTTAGTGCTCAAAAGCTACCTAGGACACAATACATTATGGGTGGTATTAGAAATGTATCTTGCCTGGGAAAGCATTATATTATTTGTATATTCCTATAATTTCTAAAAATGCTTCCCTGTCCTGTTAGCAGTAAAGTTTGCATCTTTCACTCCAAACTGGAACTACAAAAATTGTTTACAAGAATTAGAATATTGTACATTGTGTGAATATGTATAAAGCAGAAATTCAGCAATTACGAAATTAAGGGGAGTCCCATTTGGTGGATTTGAATGAAATGGCTTCTGAGATTGCTTTCTTCCATAGCCACTAAGTAAATTTCAAATATTTCTTGCTAGTTGTTTTACTTTTACACACCTAGGGATCTAATTTAAGACAAGTCATTGAACGAAAAGATCTAAAAATAGCATAAATTGAAGTGCTAGGGATGAATTGTTACTTAAATACTAATAACAGACTGTAGAGCGTAAACCCATAATGTAGAGATCAACAGTTAAAATCTTCAGTGTCCAATTAAATCGACTGTAATGTACTGAGTCCAAAGAAAGGAAGTGGCTGTGGCAGGGGTACTCTTGACCAGTGACACTGGAAGATAGAGGATCCTTTCCCCTCCTTTCCTACAGCATTCTCAAGGTGGCCTTCATGTGACATGATTTGCTACCAAGTCCCCAAGTCATGAAATAAGCATATTGATATGACATGATGACTTATTTTACTAAAGAAGGCCACTTTGGAATGAAATACTTTGGAAAAGGGACTTGATTATGGTTGTTTCCCCAGCCTCCTATTTCCTTTCCTAATCATCTTATAGATGGGGCTGGGCCAGTTCAGAGCCAGATCCCCTCCCTCCAGAATACACCAGGGTACATACCCCTGCAGCCTTATCATACACTTTGCTTTAAAAAAAACCCAAAAACTGTACTTTTTGCTACCACTATTACAAATTCAGCAGCCTGGGGTGGGCACAAAAGACTGAGGGGAAGCATGTTGCCCACTCCTATGGTAGCGGATCCTTCTCACCAAAGTGCAACTCAATATATAGCTTGCAAACTTCTCACCGGAGAGTCGGAACTCCTGCATAGCCAGGTTGTGGCATCACATCCAGGATCCCCAGGGCTGTCCACTGGTTATGATCACACTTTACTTTGTCATTTCTGTGTGTGTCAAGGTACCTTAAAATCTGTCTTTTTTAGTATTGCATAGCTCTTGAAATACTGTGCAATCTCACCAGCAAAAGTTAGCCTAATAAAAGGCATTGGTGATACTGTCCTGTGAGAATAATTATTTGCATAGCACTTTTCAGCAATCAATATGTTTTATACTTCCTGATGTGAGGAGAGGGATCTGATTATACTGATGTACCACAACACCAGTTTTGGTTTAAGCACCACTTGTAATCACTTTAAGCCTAATATATTGGTCATACAATGTGGCCAACCTCTGTCTTTGGATTAGAAATACCTTATTTTTCTTTTGTTCATTCTGCTATATTTATTACCTTGAGGGCAGTTCTGAGCTCCTGCAATGCCTTAGTCCCCTTCAAATTTTGCACAGAGCTTTATTATAGGAAGCTGGAAAGAGAATATATTCCACATTTAAATGCAGTGATGGTAGTTGAATCTTAGGGTGATTATTTATGAACTATAAAAGCCTTGACAGAAGCCATTTTTTAGAAGTGCCTGGAAGGAAGAAGGGGATGACTAAGCTGTTGGTTTAGATGCAGCTAAAAACATTAAATGCTTTGATTCTCCATGTAATAACCATCTCAGAACTCCTAAAAGAATGGTCTGGGATGTCAAAACTACCTTCGTGCTTAGAATGTGTCTAAGTGAATGCAGCTTGGGATGAGAACTGAAAATAGCACAGGACAAATGTAATAATTTGTCTGAATTGCTATGGAAAAAAGTCCCCCATCTAGGATTGGATGGGCATGTGTCTTACTTTACAAAGGATAGTCCTTGTTTGAAAGCAAGCTCTGCTTAAATTGCTGCCCAATTCAAGTCCAGTTCTAACCTGAAGAACTGCAAGAAGGAAGAGCATATTGATGTCCATCGACAAACGGCACAGGAGATTGAGCAGATATGCAGGTCTCTAGTTAGAGTCTTCTCCACTCCGGTGAGATGTGTTATATTTCTATTGCAGACATTATATCTAAATGTAAATATATGTAAATTTACATATATGTGCATTTTATGCAAATGTGTCATTTTTCGTTACAAGTGGTCACTGCATCTGGAACGGAATGCAATTCCTCCATCCCCTCAGGTCTGGGAGTGGGCGGTCAGTTTTCCTGTAAGGTTTCTCATTGCAGCTGTGACCATTTTAGATATTTGGAATGTGGCAAGGATATGCTGTAAATGCTCATTTCATGCAAAACTGGTGACAGTGGGGTGTTGGGGTGGTTGAGGTGGTTGAAATGCCTCCCTCACCCCTAAAACAGCCCATAGGTTCTGGGTGGCTTGTCAACCACTCCAACAATCCACTCTTGATGAGTTCACACCTGATAAGCTATGCCCCACCCCCACTACATCTCACATATTAAAAATAGGAGCACCCTCCCCTTCACGCATGGTGGCTTCTCATTACACGCAAAGCAGATTGTTCCCTTAAGAGCACGCAAAGTTAGAGTATTGGTTACTACCAGGTGTACATTAGCTAGTGGTTTTGACAGATCCTGGGAAGGAAGCAAAGGACTTTGAAGAGAGTCTGCTCCAATGATAATATGGTCAGTGTGCTAATATTAAGGCTGTGCTGTGGTTTAAATGCCATTTTGAGAAGGCTTTCTATAACAGTTTTAATTAGAAAGCTAGGTTGTAAATGTAAGGAAACAGAAGTTCTTGCCTGCTGCTAATGCAGTGTCTCAGCAGTTATGAGTGTGAAGGCTGCAGGCAGCAGCCATATTTAACATAAATTCTGTCATTAATTTGTACTTATAAACATACTGTTTGACATATGGCCTTTTTCAACATGTTGGAAAAAAGCCTTGGTTCAAAAGGAAATACTGCCAGTTTCCACAAGGTGGAGCTCTAGGTTTTCCTATTCATTTCCCTCTAGTGTATTCGGAGACTAATTTGACCATGTCTAAAATGGGAAAGAGAATATACATGCTGAATATGCTGGATGACTTTCAAAATCATGTCCATGGGTTCAAGCCAGAAAAAGCCAGACTTGGATCAATGGCACTTATTTTAGAACACGGATAAACATTTATGTATCATTCATTTCAATGGGACTTAGGCTGCGAACCTGTATCCCCATACCTGGGAGTAAATCCTAGCAATTCTGTGGGATTGTCGTCCAAGTAAGCCTATCTAGGATTCTACTGCTAGCTGTAGGTTTCAGACAACTTTCTTTAGACAGTGCCTCCTATCATTTGCTGAATGATGTCTGGTGGGAAAACGGGGATGTGCACCGGTAGCAGTGGTGCAGTGATACATTTTGAGGGCAGGTGCTGTGACATTCCCCATAGCCACATCCCCAAGGAGAGTGCAAAAATGGCAGCATCTGTGTTGTTGTGTATCAACAAATCATTTTTAGAGGTTTCATCTCCACCAGGGATGAGTCTAGTAAAGTTAATTGGTCTTAATTGCCCATTCAAGACCAAGTCACCCTAAAATACTCTGCATTACAATAGAAAACATTGTATTATGGCTGAGAAAATTTGTTTTCTTCCAGTCACTGCAGGGATTGCAACTAAACTCAGATGTAACAGAGGTTAGGTAGCGAGGGAGATGAGATCAGCATAATACAAAAAATGCCAGAACTGCATCTCTCTGAGCTGTAACTCCAAATACCCCTGGACCAAAAACATAACCATACATCAAATTTCAAGTAAAAGTGCCTGATTTTGTAGGGTTGTGTACAGAGGAGAGAGCATGCTTGCTACTGCTTGTTGTCATATGATTGTTTTAATTATGACAGGATAAATGTTTTGAGGACTTCAAAATAAATGTAATGAAATGAGCATGCAAAAAGCACAGGAGAGAACCAAGAGTAAATTTGAGAGGACCCGGAGGAAAGTGCTCACCAAGCCTGCCTCAACATTACCTAGTCCCACCCACCCACCCACCTCGCACATGCACACACATACAAGCAGGTAAGCTTGGCAGGAGGTAGAGGCATGCACAGTGAGGACAAATGGGGGTGGCTATAGATGTGTAGCAGTAGGGACTGGCAACAGCACCCAGCCTGGAACTGAGAAATGCTAGGTGGAAGGGCTGCAGCTGTTGCCATATTCGTTTTCCCAGGATGCATCTGGGCCCGTGTACTGTACATTTGAGACTGGGGCCAGGAACATGTTATGTTAGGCTTCTTGGTCTGGTGCTTCTCTTCATCATGTCAGACCTTTTCAAACACTTTATTTTTTAATATATTTTTGAGGATGTAATGAATTTAGTGACACCTCTCTTAAAGCCACATAATCTAGGTCCCATCACACCTTGGAGGAGTGAATTATTTATGACTGAGAAAAGGGTATGTTTTTTCTTTGAACTGAATCTATCAGCAATGTATCATGCCTTCTACCTGAAAGACAAATTTAAGACAGATGAGGGAGAGCATTACAACTCTGGTGCAAGTTTTGGAAATTCCTCCAAACTGGCCATAGTTATAGACATTTAAATAGCCAAGGTTGATGTATGTACACAATAATGCAATAAATGCAATACTGGTTGTGATCAATTGAACTGGTATTCTTTGGTCATGTAAATGAGATGCAAGTGCCAGATTATGAGCAAACCCTAAGGAATTCACTTAAATCCAAAGTGTTTCTGTCTTTTTTTCATATAATTGTGTGTTATACAGATTATTAACCTCCCTGAAGTCTTATGCAGGTTACAAATCAAAATAAATAATATAGGTTGGGACCTAGAAAGAACCAAATACTGCTCATGCAGTTTGAGCTTGGGTGCTCAAGAATTGCACAAATTATGGTCTTACTCAGTTGCTGGAAACACATTCCTGCCTGCAGAAGAAATTCAAGTGATCTGCTTCCTGCACAAGTAAATAAGCACTCAGAATACAGGAGAAGATTTATGGATCACGGCCAAATACAAGTACATTTCACTGGATACGCTTACATTGATTCAAGGGAATAGCAACTGATTTAGTTTGATGACTAGGCACACAAAGTCAATGAAGTGAAGTGGATGAAGTGTGTCACTTGGGACAAGAATCCCTAATCATCCACAAAATCACTTGGGCAATTCTTGACTATGGTGGCAAGATGAGAGCTGTAAAGGACATTGAAAACTTAAAAGCACCACAACATTTGTGTAATTGTTTTATCAAAGTAAGACCTTTGTACTATCTTTTTAAAAAAAATATTTTATGCATATATTTTACAAAGGAGAAAAATATTTAAAAGCTATCCAAAATATCAAAGTTGTGAGATTTTTATATTTTGTATGTATCTGACATTTAGGATGCAATCATACCAACTGCCCCATCAGTGCTCATAAGCCCCCATAAATGAAGGTTTATGAGCATCCTGTGCAGTAAGAAAGAGTAGTGCAGGAACACTTTACCTCCCCACAGCACCTATTCTGCATTTCAGCCGGACAGGCCATTTTCAGCCAACAAGGTAAGGAAGGTTAGGAGAGTGACGCACCAAGAGGATAGTGGCAGTTCCTGGCTCTTTGCCTATCCACTTCCCTGCCCCCTTTACCTTCTTTCTTGGGAGTGCTTTTTCAGAGAGGGAGCCAGCATATATACTTTCCACACCAGCTGTGAGGGGAGGGTGGAGTGTGTGGTCTCTGACCTTGGACCTAAGAATTTGAAGTATCCTGTGGTACGCCAGACAATGTCTAGCAAACCTTCCCATAGCCATCATATAAAAAGATACTGACTCCATTTGCATGTATCAGCTAACTATGGGTTATTTAAACCCTAGTTAGTTATGGCCATAAGGAAGCAAGTAAGTAAATTTGATTGTGAGCTGCCCCGAGGCTTCGGCGAATGGGGCGGCATAGAAGTCCTCTAAATAAATAAATTTGTCTCCAATGTGTCACTTCCACTTTTTATTCCCTCAACAACCCAGGAATGCCTGCATTAGGTCATTTCCGGATTAATTACACCAGTTACCCCAGTTGTTACATTAACTATGGGTTGTTTAACCCCTAAACATGCCAGAATTCCAGTAACAAAAGCAATCCAGTAATAGGGTGTTCCTGGGAAGTTGATTAAAGCAGAAGAGACAAGTGATTCAGGGGCAGTGCACATACTTGCTGCTGCTACAGTTTATCAGTATCAGCCATTTTTGGATTAAACATCCCAGCATTCATGGTTGTGTGTGAACCAGGTCACAATGTAGCACAGGGATGGGAGAGGTCCATAAAGCCTCTCAGGAAGAGGACAAAAGAACAGAAGGTAGATTGGAATCTACTGGAGCTTGATGCTGTTGCAGCAGTACACCACAATCTATTGAACCAACCAGTCTCAGAGGACTATCTCAGGTAAGTGAAAACTGGAATAAATCACAGCTAGCATTATATCCCAGTCAAGTGCACCACATGGACCCTCCCTATCCCCACAGTGACTGAGAGGTTGTGGAGACACAGGAGTTGCCCCCAACATCAAACTGGCATGGCAGTATTTGTACCATTTCATGCCTCGTGCAAAAATTATTGCATGCCTCCTACAAAGGAACCTTGAAAGACTGCTATTTGACTTACATCCTGACTTCCTTTTTAAAGGCCTCAAAGTGTCTCCTCCTCCTCCTCCTCCTCCTCCTCCTCCTGTTCTCAATCTTATCCCCCACAAAAACAACCTGTGAGGTAGGTTGAGCAGAGTCTGTGACTGGCCCAAACTCCATGGCCTAGTGGGGACTAGAACCCATGTTGAGTCCCAGTCCCACACTTCTTAACCATTACACCACAATGCCTCTCTAATTGCTACATGATTTATCCATTATCAATCTATATATGTCTATAATGTAACAGATAGTGTTTAATAAATTAATTATTCAATACATCATTAGACAATCACTACAGGCACTGGACTTTTATGTTGAGGGAAACTTATCTAGCCTCTTGACTATATCCTCTAAAACAGGGGAGGGCAATTAATTTTCCTATGGGGCCACATGAGAAACTTTGACAGTTGTTAAGGGCCGGACTAATACACTTACAGCTCTGCTCAATATATATCTCTATAAAAACAGTAAATGAAACATTACAATGATACAATGAAAATGTGGCGCACAGAACAACACTATTTAATGAATATTCACAAAAACATTAACATTACACGAAAAGCAATTCAATTCAATTCAGCAGATCCTTCAAAATAAAAGCAGTGCAGTTGTATTGCTTGCATCTATGTTACCAAGATATATATTTGCATTGACTTTTAATTTGCCAGTGACCTCATGCAGGCCAGTCAGGGTCAGCCATCGGCTGCATGTGGCCCGCGGGCCATACAATGCCCAGGTCTGCTCTAAAAGCAGGGCATATATTTTATAAATTCTGCTAGTAATAGAGAACAGTACTGCAATCCTATGTATGTCTCCTCAGAAATAAACCCACAGAGTTCCACAGGACTTATTCCCAAGTAAGTTACCACAGACGTGTCGCAGCCTAATTTGGAACTGCATACCAAGAAACGTATTTCAGTCTCACATATGCTAGAAGTAAAAGAACTTGCACATCAAAAGCCTGCTCATGATAACGGGGCTTGCAGCCGTTCCCACGAGCCCCTGGTACATTCCCTCCCAAAAACACCCCACTGCAAGGCAGGCCACGGGTGGCTTTGGCCACGCTTCCGACCACGCCGATGCCGACACATGCCGCGCGACGGACCGCAGGACGGCGGGAGGGCTCGCTTCTAAATCCCTTCACGTGCAAGGCAAGGGCATGCCTGCCTCGCCGTGACCTTGTGTACGTGTGCAGGGTAGGAAAGCGGAGGTCTGGCGGCAGGCGACACGGGATTTGCGTGCGGATGGAGGAAAGGCGGCGGAGGGCCTCTCCCGAAGCGGGAGAGGGAGGAAAGCAGCGGGTAGGGCAGGAAGCAGCGCCGAGCGTGGAAGAGGGCAGCTCCCCGCCGCCGCCTCAGGAGCTCTGCGTCTCAGGTCTCCCCGCGCTCTGAGGAAGCGTCTTTTGCACCCGCCTCAGCCGCTGCGCCCTTCTAAGGCTCGCAGCTTTTCTTTTTCCGTCCTTCCGAGTCGTTGCGCAGGAGGCAGGCCGGCCCAGCCCTGCCCGGCCCGGCCCCCTTAGCGTGCGAGCGAGCGCGAGCGGGAGCGGGGGCAGAAGCGAGCAGGCGGGCGGGCGGAAAACGCTTCGCCGCATCGGCGAGCTGAGAGGTGGTGCTGGCGGCGGCGGCGGCACAGATGGCTCCTGCAGGCGGCGGCGGCGGCGGCGGCGGCTCGGCGGCGAGGAAGATGGCGCCGTCGCACGTCCTGAAGTGCTGCCAGAAGGTGCTGGCGTGGGTGCCCGTGGCCTTCATTGCCTTGGTCGTTGCCTGGTCCTATTACGCCTACGTAGTGGAGCTGTGTGTGTGTGAGTAATCCGGGCGGGCGCGGCGCGAGCTGACTGGCGGCCGCCGAGAAAAGCCGTTCCCGGGATGCCCCTTCGGCGCTGCCGACACCGTCGTAGGGGGACAAGGGTCCGAAGACCATATTACCCTAAAGTTGTAACTGCCGTGGGATGGGAATAGGACCCCCCCCCCCGTTCCGCAAATTAGCTCTGGCTGCCTCCTCTCGCTCTCTTCCCTATGACGAACAGCCTAGTGATTATTGCATCCCCCCAAAAAATGGGGCAGACCTGTCTTTTTTCTCTTCCGTCTTCGTATCGGGTGCCCCATGGTTGGGATCACACCTGGATAGCTGGCATTTATTAGTCCAGAAGGACCGATAAACTTCTCTTTCTCTGTAAGCGCGCTCAACAGTTTGTACCCTTAATCGTAAATGTGCATTAGAGTTTCCACACTTAACTGCATGAATTAAATAGGAAGTAGCATTGGAAATCCTGCAGCCCTCTTCCTGAGCGATTATTCATAGGCGAGTAACACAATCGCACAATCCTATACAGATTTACTCAGAAGTAAGCCCTGGCTTACTCCTGGATAAATGTTCACAGAACCCCGTCAATCCTCATTAGTATCATATTTAACCTTAAGTTTTGTTCTGCTGGCAGATGGTGCTGATGCCTGTCTGTAACTAAAAGCTAGTGTAACAGAATATTGCATTGAGCAACAATTCTTGGGCTATCTCTTTTTCTTGTAAGGTTTTTCTCCTTTTTGATTTCTTGAATCCTTTGAGCAGCTTTGAGGCTTCCATTTACAGAATGAGTATGTGGTGCCTTAGCTGATGTAAAGTGCTCTTGCAAGCCCTTTTCACTGAGTAGTATTTGAATCGAAGACTGCCAGCAGGAGCATAGTGCTTTAGCACTACTTCATTGTGCATTGCTTGTCATTGTGACCCGAATGAACAAGGTTCCTAAGTCTGGTAGTTTAGAAAGGAACTGATAATTGATTGTAAGTATCAGAAGTACTCCAAAAGCAAATTGGAATTGCAGAAGCTGTATTGGCGGAATAAAAGGTTTTAAGAGGCACATTTCATTTCTGTAGAAATATAGTAGCATCCTAAAACTCTTAATGACATTGTTAAAGGTAAATGATCTTGCCTACTCAAGATCATTTACTGAAAGTTACAGTGTTATCGTAAG
Organism: Varanus komodoensis; assembly: GCF_004798865.1. Lineage (NCBI taxonomy): Eukaryota > Metazoa > Chordata > Lepidosauria > Squamata > Varanidae > Varanus > Varanus komodoensis. The sequence continues at coordinate 48,336,197 of NW_025335941.1, forward strand.
CATATCAATTAGACATACCCCAGGTAACTCAGTGTAGGATTGCAGCCTTAATCACTCACATTAAAATCATTTGTCCACAGAAGAATCCACAAAAAGGTGAACTTTTGAAAACTCTGTTAATGCATATATGTATAGGTTGAATTAGAAAAACATTTTAGTAATTTTTAGTGTGATATTAGGCACTGTTGACATTCACACTAAATCTAAGAAAAAGAAGTTGGATTGTTTTGGGGTGTATTCTTTCCAAAATGAGCTTCCTGCCTTGATTACTCTTCTTTAGAAAGTTGTGAGTTAATTTGCTCATCATCCTTGAGGGCAGCCCAGCATCATTTGACTGTTCATTCACTGGAATATTTACACTGACATGCTATTTATTTTCTCTAATATAATATTCTTAGTAGAACATAAAATGTGGCTCTAGCTTATTTCCCAAAATAGAACTTATGAACAATTCTTCGCATTGTTATTTTTAAAATGTAATGCATCGGAACTGAAAATAGACTTGCAGTGTAATCTCTAATCATATTTAGTTGAAAGTAACTGAAACTGGGTTTAATGGAACTTTTTTCCGAGGAATCATAGTTAGGCTTGCAGCCTGACGCTATGGATATTGACATGGAACCATTGAACTATCTTCAAGGAATAAAAGAGTGGGAACAGTTAATGTGGGTGCCGAAAGACCCTTCAGGTCCTTTGCAAGCTAGTTGTGGCTGAATCACCAGACTTAGTGTTACCTGAAAATTATTCATCCATATTATTTATCTCTTCATTATGCTTCTCGGCAAAAATGCTATTTTTCAGTGGATTGAGACATTGTAGAGAGAAAGACAATAGACAGAAAATATGAACTTGAAGGTACTTATAGCACAGGATTAATGTGACCATGGTATCAGAATTATCAGTGACCTTGTCTAAGGCAATTGGGTTTGTAGCCCTCTAATTTTTCCTTTGCTCTTTATCAGTCAGAATTGATGGCAGGCAGAGTTAAGTACTATATAACTCATCAATGCATATTATATATAATAGCTTGAGAGGCCTGAGTACCTTAGCTATATTGTGGCTGCTAGTGTACTGGTGCAAGGACATCTGTGTGGCTAGATCACCAGCACCAGGCATCATGACTAGTAATAATGCTGGATGTTGTAGTCTTAATACGTCTGGAGGGCACCAAGCTGGGGAAGTCTAGGCTAGACCAAACCCCTGGCCTGCCATCAGAGGCTCAGGATTCTTTCTCTGTTCATGCAGGTTTTAATAAAAATTGATAGTTGTATTATATCAGCTTTTTATTTCCCACTAGCATCCAGTTGGGATGTTTAACCAAGTTAAAGTTCTGCATTATTTTCATATTTTCTATGACTTGTGCATGAAGTTTTAATAAAGATGTTATTGAGAAAAAAATTGACTTTAATAGCAAGGAATTTTTTTCCTTGTTTTGTTTTGAGTTCTGTGCTCCCTCCTGATCTCTAGCATTGCATGTAATATGCACCGTGAGATTTTTTTCTCTGTTTATCATAAAGGACTTGACATTTTGAATTTATTGGGTTTGCATGACACACTAAGCCACTGTTGTTTTGCAGCCATGACATAGCATGTTGTCCAGACTTGGATGGTTTCATCAGGGTAGCTTAAGATTGGTTTTTGAGCCACCCTGACAAATCATGATTTGTTATAGTGTTTGTTTGTTTCATGGAGTCTTACCATGTCAGCTGAACTTTGTCGCCACACTCTGCCAGGGACCAACGTCAGAACAAGTTAGCTGCTTGGCAAAAGCTGTCCACAAAGTGCCCAAGTGGGGAAGTGTCACACCACAGCCTCTTTAAGTCCTAAATGGGGTTTGAGGAGGTGGTACGCAGTGATGCTCCAGAGAGTCATCCTGGCTAATAGGCAGTATAGAAATTTAACAAATAATGTATTTGTGAGCCAGAGCAGAGAAGAGAAAGGGCACATTCTGAGGCCCAGCAGAAAGCAGCTTGTCCCACCAGGCAGGGACAGGGCACGGTCAGTGATGGGATGAGCCACATTCTCCTGCAGTGTGTTCCCCCAGCTTGGCATAGACTGTTCAGGGCTTAAGGAAAAAGTGCACAGCTGGAGGAACCCCCCCCCCCATTCTGGCTGATGATGACTTCCAGAAGGTGGCCCCACTTCTGCTTATCATAACTGAGTTTGCATGGCAATGACAAGCAGGGTCAGACAGCAATGACGTGCATTCTTCTGGACCTCTTATAAAGAAGGCCTAGCAGAACACATATTTTCATCTTCTGCTTAGCCAAGGACAGGAAAGCAAGAGGCCCAGCAGAACATAGCTCATATGCTGGCATAGTGGGGTTGTTCATAAGCCAGTGTCCCCTGGGATGTCTGCAAGAGGATTGGACGGAAGGAACAGGGAGGCATTCTGCCCTGATAGCCTGTTCATCACTTGGGCACATCAGGGGTGGTATGGCTTATTGTTACTGTATTTATATTCTGCCTTTCACCTACTTCTTCAAGCAACCCAAGGCAGCTTACACGGTCATCTTCTCCATTTTATCCTCACAACAACCATGATGGTGGGTTTGGCTGAAAGGCAGTGAATGGGCCAAAATCATCCAGTGAATTCGTGGCCAAGTGTGGACTAGAATCTGGATCTCCCAAGTCCCTGTCCAGCATTCCAACCGCTGCACTGAACTGGGTCTCTACACAATAGCCCTCCTATTGCTCCTATGATTACCCGATAAAATATTGATTCAACAGAGCAAAGCCTGTGCACAGTTGGTATAATATCCCTGTGTAACTTCTTTTGAAGCAGCTGCTTGATTATGACTGAAAGCTACAGATAACTGGCTCAATGTGTATGTGTGGTTTCCTCTTCAGAAAAGCATCCCTGCCTAGTGACAAGAGTAAGATACCAGAGATGGGTTGCTGGTATCCTCAGTTTGAGATCATGACACCTTAACAGAGCCTAACAGAGAATGGTGTTAAACTTGTGTGACAGGCAGACTCACTAGTCCAGAGGCTGTGAATTAGTTGTTTATACTTGTTAAAATTCTATTATTTCTGTATCAAACATGTGGAGGTAAATAGCTTTATGGGGAGAACACTGTTAGAAGGTTAGTAAAACAAAGGAAGATTGGCTAACAGCAGTAGCATATTCCCCAGGAACTTGAAAATATGTGTTATTGTCAGTGTCCAGCAGAATAGGAAACATCTGGGGGTTATATTAGACAAATACTCAGCCTCGTATCCCTGTTAGTGCCAGATTCATTTCCCATTCCTAATTTAAAAATAAACTAGTGCCATCAAAGCAAATTTGGTGAACTTAAATGGATCATGCATGGAAATTGGAGGATTTGTTGTGCAATATAGAGCTTATTTCTTAAAATATTCCAGATATGTTCAATATTTTTGCTGCATAAATTGCATGCAAAGTAAAAAAAGATAATAGTTGAGTGATTCACCTTGTCTCAACACAGCATAATGATTATTCCAAAGTAGTTTGTAAACCAACTGAACCTGGCAGTGAAGTATTCAGTTCATCACATGAACAAGCTTCATTTAAGTAGAAATTGCAAGACAAAATAAATGTGGGATAGGCAAAAGAAACATAGTTCCCAGTTTGACTGGTATTCTTGAGAAAAAAGTACATGTACGAAATTGTTACTTTGCTGTAACTGAAGGTTTTAACAGGTTGCCCTTAGACATTCCTAGAAAAAAAAGCTTTCCAGCCTTTTGGATACCCAAAATAAACTTTTAAGTCTGTCAGAAATTATTAAATATTAAATCTTTTTGTATGGAATCCATATGATTCATGGTAGGTAAAACAATGCCAAGATTTTCGGAAGAGTGCCATTGGCTTGAATCCGGATAGGACTGGAAGTGATCAAAAGAAAGGGGTACAGTCTGTATTGGAAAGCAAGTTTCACTGCAATTTAATGAGAGTTGTGTGAAAGCACAACTGTCACAGGACAAAATGAAATAGTGGCTAGAATTTGTAATTCAATATATCTAGAGGGCACCAAGCTGGGGCTGGTTTGGGAAAGAGTGCTTTGACTCTGTCTTTGCAAATAGACCTTTCCCATGTATACAGTTTCTGGATAGATTAGAAATGCTTGATATGCATCAATATCAAGAATGGTTCATAAGATAAAGTTACATAATATTTGTGAATTATAGGTTAACTTTCTTTTTTTGCTTTCCTTTTGATAATAGCACTTAGAACATAACATGTATTATTTCTTTGAATTGGCTTAATTTCTGCTAGATCTACGATGAATGCAAAAATGCATGTTGGCTGGTTGTTCCTAGATTTAATAAATGCATCAGCTTATTAGTATTCTTACTTGAATCTGTATATAGTTTCTAATCTATGGGATTATAAATCTACAGAAGTAGAACACTGCTACCACTGATCTGTCAGATCTGCTAACAGGTATAGCATTACGGAAAGCATGTTGGTACAGAGCATGATATAATTGAACATTTGTGCATATTAATATATTTCTGCACAAGGAATTCTTACTTTTGGAAGAGATTTTAACCATGGTTTTGCTAGACATGTTGGAATTGTTGGAGTCAGTGGAAACATGATTCTTGAACTTGCACTCCGGCCTCATCATCCAAATGATAAATAAATTCTTTCTGTCCCCAAAATGACAATGTAAATGCTTGCTGAAACTGTTGAAGTAGATGACATCACTAAAGATTGTGGGTTCAAACTCCATGCTGCAAACAGGAGGCCTGCTTATTTTTCTCTTCTGTAAAACTGATTACCCATCAGCTCAGTAGCTGAGAAAAGATTGCTTTTTCTGCACTGCAGATATATGGATGGGGACAGCAATATACATCAGATTGCTGGAAGGATAACTTTAAGGGTTCTGTCTGGTCCAAGAGCTGTGGGCAACAAAGAAGAGTCAGGCACCATTGAGATATTTGGACTGGGGCAGAAGGGGTATGAGGGTTGCAGCTCAGACAAGACTCCTAACAACAAGATTCCTCAGGTTGCTCCAAATCTTCTGTGGGAGTGGGGTTTGCTGAGGAACCCAAATCTTCCTCCTCTTCCAGAGAGGTCTGCCCTAGACATTGATTGGGCAGGAGTCTGATCCCCAGTGACCCTGAAGCAGCCAAGGTCCCTGTCCCGAGAATGTAATCCATCTGTAACCAAAATCACTGACCCAAGGCACTCCTCCTTGTCTAGTTGATTGATCTTGGAAGCAGCTGAGGAATTTCCTATACCAAGAAGCTGGGCAGGAAGAACTGCCAGCACAGCAGTTTTGGATTAGGATAACTGGAAGGGGAATCAGTTTCCCTGGCCTTACAGACCAAAGTGTTTCTTAAAGAACTGACTAACCACTAATGCAACTCTGCACCCAACAAAGATATTGCTTAATGTACTAGCCTGAAAGGTTATGCAGGATAAGCCCTCCTACTTTTATGTATTTTATTCCGTGATCTGTTAAAATTGCTTGCTGTTTCATTTAGAAGGAAACATCTTAATTTATCACCAACCCCTTTTATGTTGCTCATTGTAAATCCAACTTGTTCTATTTTTTTCAAATCTTTTATCAAAATTTAGACATATGTTTTCTTCAAGTAAGATGAATTGAAAAATGTTTAATCTTTTTATAAAAGAGGGAAAATCCTACTAATTAGCTGTAGCTATGAAAATGAGAGACATTTTCAGTTTTGTTGTGATGGTTTTTATTTTGAGAAGCAGCTCATTATTTTTTCAAAAGTTGAGGCTAACTGGGGACTCTGTGTGTGTGTGTGCGCGCGCGCGCGCGCACGTGCGTGTGTGCGTGCACACACACTTGCAGGCATGCGCATTTTCTCTCCATTTTTTAAGGTATGAATTATTTCTAAGAATCAGCATGCATGTTTAATACATTCATTCTTTATTATGATATGTTCATAGTAAAAGTGCGTTTATGTTTCACTGGAATAAACTCTTACAAATGCAACAGTTATTTTTTAAAATCAGTTTTGTTTTTTCTTCTTTTAATGAATATATTTACACCATGTTAGATGGAGCCAGTATTACATTTATTATTGTGAACTAAGCTGAAATTATCTTTCAGAGTATCTCATTCCTTCCTGATATTATTCCTTCCCGATTTCAAAACAAGTGCTAATATATGGAACTTAATCTGAGTCGTTTGGCTTAGTATTTAGCCTCTTTCCATATGTTTGTGCTTGAAGGGCATTCATGATATATAACATTCCAGTTACATTATGAGTATATTTATGTCTACTACATTGATTCCTTGGATTGGCAATGGTCATTTTTCCTATATACTCTTCTATACGAGTTTAAAGTTATTTTTAGCATATTGGATCTGCTACTATTTGTATGTAATCCTACCATACTACGTTAGTCTTAGACAATGCCAATAATAGTAAGTGAAATCTAAGTTAAAACTACTGTGTTCACTTCCCTGTGGGATGAAGGACCTCTGACCTGGTAAGCTGTGCCGCAATCCAGCCCCAACACAGGACCAGAATCACTAAGCCACAATCAAGGAGCTGAAGTAAAATGGTACAATATGTCACAGGGACTACAGACCAGAAAATGTTGTTGTTGTTGTTAGTCGTGAAGTCATGTCCAACGATTGCGACCCCATGGACAACATTCCTCCAGGCCTTCCTGTCCTCCACCATCCCCCGGAGTCCACTTAAGCTCACACCAACTGCTTCAGTGACTCCATCTAGCCACCTCATTCTCTGCCGTCCCCTTCTCCTTTTGCCATTTATTGTTCTCATCATTAGGCTCTTCTCCAGGGAGTCCTTCCTCCTCATTAGGTGGCCAAAGTATTTGAGTTTCATGTTCAGTATCTGGCCTTCTAAAGAGCAGTCAGGGTTGATCTCCTCTAGGACCGACCGGTTTGATCACCTTGCAGTCCAAGGGACTTGCAGGAGTCTCCTCCAGCACCACAATTCAAAGGCCTCAATCCTTTGGCGCTCAGCCTTCCTTATGGTCCAGTTTTCTCAGCCATACATTGCAACTGGGAAAACCATAGCCTTGACTATACACACTTTTGTTGGCAAGGTAATGTCTCTGCTGTCTAGATTTGCCATAGCTTTTGTCCCCAGGAGCAAGCGTCTTTTAATTTCTTGGCTGCAGTCCCCATCTGCAGTGATCTTGGAGCCCAGGAAAATAAAATCTGTCACTACCTCCATTTCTTCCCCATCTATTTACCAGGAAGTGAGAGGACCGGATGCCATGATCTTAGTTTTCTTAATGTTGAGTTTCAAGCCTACTTTTGCACTCTCCTCTTTCACCCACATCAAGAGGCTCTTAAGTTCCTCTTCACTTTCTGCCATGAGAGTGGTTTCATCTGCATATCTGAGGTTGTTGATATTTCTCCCAGCAATCTTAATTCCAACTGGTGATTCATCTAGCCCCGCCTTTCTTATGATGTGCTCTGCATATAAATTGAATAGGCAGGGCGACAGTATACAGCCTTGCTGAACTCCTTTCTCAATTTTGAACCAATCAGTGGTTCCATGCCCAGTTCTTACTGTTGCTTCTTGACCCGCATAAAGGTTTCTCAAGAAACAAATAAGATGGTCTGGTACTCCCATCTCTTTAAGAACTTGCCACAATTGGTTGTGATCCACACAACCAAAGGCTTTAGCATAGTCAATGAAGCAGAAGTAGATGTTTTTCTGGAACTCGCTAGCTTTCTCCATGATCCAGCGTATGTTGGCCATTTGATCTCTAGTTCCTCTCCCTCTTCAAAATCCTGCCTATACTTCTGGTAGTTCTCGGTCCACATACTGCTGGAGCCTAGCTTGTAGGATTTTGAGCATAACTTTGCTAGCATGTGAAATGAGTGCAATGGTGCTGTAGTTTGAACATTCTTTGGCATTGCCCTTCTTTGGGATCGGAATGTAAACTGACCTTTTCCAATCCTGTGACCACTGTTGAGTTTTCCAAATTTGCTGGCATATTGAGTGTAGCACTTTTACTGCATCGTCTTTTAGGATTTTGAATAGCTCAGCTGGAATATTGTCACCTCCACTAGCTTTGTTGTTGCTCAGACTTCCTAAGGCCCATTTGACTTCACATTCCAGGATGTCTGGCGCAAGGTCAGTGACCACCCCATCGTGGTTATCAGGGATGTTAAGCTCTTTCTTGTATAGTTCTTCTGCGTAATCTTGCCACCTCTTCTTACTTTCTTCTGCCTCTGTTAGGTCCCTGCCATTTTGGGCCTTTATCATGCCCATCTTTGCATGAAATGTTCCCTTCATATCTCCAATTTTCTTGAAGAGATCTCTGGTCCTCCCTATTCTATTGTTTTCTTCTATTTCTTTGCACAGTTTATTTAAGAAGACATTTTTATCTCTTCTAGCTGTTCTCTGGAATTTTGCATTCAGTTGGGTGTATCTTTCCCTTTCTCCCTTGCCTTTCGCTTCCCTTCTTTCCTCAGCTATTTGTAAAGCTTCCTCAGACAGCCATTTTGCTTTCTTGCATTTCTTTTTCTTTGGGATGGTTTTAGTTGCTGTCTCTTGTACAATGTTGCGAACTTCCATCCATAGTTCTTCATGCACTCTGTCTATCAGATCTAATTCCTTAAATCTATTTGTCACTCTACTATATATTCATCAGGGATATGATTTAGGTCATACCTGAGTGGCCTAGTGCTTTTCCCTACTTACTTCAATTTAAGCCTAAATTTTGCAACAAGAAGCTCATGATCTGAGCCACAGTCAGCTCCTGGTCTTGTTTTTACTGACTGTATAGAGCTTCTCCATCTTTGGCTGCAGAGCACATAATCAATCTGATTTCTGTGTTGACCGTCTGGTGAAGTCCGTGTGTAGAGTCATCTCTTGGGTTGTTGGAAAAGAGAGTTTGCTATGACCATTGTATTCTCTTGACAAAATTCTACTAGCCTGTGCCCTGCTTCATTTTGTACTCCAAGGCCAAACTTGCCTGTTATTCCAGTTATCTTTTGGCTTCCTACTTTAGCATTCCAATCCCCCATGACAATAAGGACATCATTTTTTGGAGTTAATTCTAGAAGGTGTCGTAAGCCTTCATAGAACCAGTCAAATTCAGCCTCTTCAGCACCAGTGGTTGGGGCATAGACTTGGACTATTGTGATGTTTGCCTTGGATTGGTTTGCCTTGGAGTCGAACTGAGATCATTCTGTCATTTTGGAGATTGTATCCCAGTACTGCTTTTCCTACTCTTTTATTGACTATGAAGGCTACTCCATTTCTTCTGAGGGATTCTTGCCCACAGTAGTATACCTGATGGCCATCTGAATTAAATTCACCCATTCCTGTCCATTTTAGTTCACTGATTCCTAAGATGTCGATGTTCAGTCTTGTCATCTCTTGTTTGACCACATCCAGCTTGCCTTGATTCATGGATCTTACATTCCAGGTTCCTATGGAGTATAGGTCTTTGCAGCATCGGGCTCTCCTTTCACCACCAGATACATCAGCAACTGAGTGTCCTTTCGGCTTTGACCCAGTCACTTCATTCTTTCTGGCGCTACTAGTACGAGCCCCCTGCTCTTCCCCAGTAGCATATTGGACACCTTCCGACCTGAGGGGCTCATCTTCCGGCGTCATATCTTTTTGCCTTTTGGTACTGTCCATGGGGTTTTCATGGCAAAGATACTGGAGTGGGTTGCCATTTCCTTCTCCAGTGGATCCCGTTTTGTCAGAGCTTTCTGCTATGACCTGTCCATCTTGGGTGGCCCTGCATGGCATAGCTCATAGCTTCATTGAGCTACGCAAGCCCCTTCGCCATGACAAGGCAGTGATCCATGAAGGAGATTGAGAATATAGTAGTTGTTTATGAAAATGGGTGAACTCGTTTCCATAAATCCTTTCATAAGTACATAGATCCTCTCTCCCTGCCACATATTGGAGACAACTGTGAAGAAGTCTATTTCTACTCCAAAGTTCAACAAGAAATAAAATTCAGTCTGGCCCTAAGTTCAGCGTTACAGGAGGCTGATACATGAAGAGAACATAACGGATGAAAGAGCACTTATTGCACATGATGCTTATCATACAGTCACTGTGGCTGAACATATTGTCTGAACACTTACCCCCTTCAACACACACACATGGCTTGTTCTTTTATTTTTAAGATGTTATTAAGATTTTAAACTCATACTAAAGACATCAATCATCAAATACATCGGACTTACTGGGTCAGCCCCCTACTACATGTCTTTTAACATTCTATAGTCATATTCAAATCCATTTTTAATAACTTAAAAACATCTTTAAGTCTAAGCCAAGTCCTGTTTCTCCAGCCAATAATAAAAAAATCCCAAGTTTGATACAGGTCAGTATCTTCTTTCTCCTTCAGTGATAAGGTCAATCTATCCATTTCTGCACAGCCCAGAATCTTTTTTAGAATCAGTTAATCGGTGGGTAATTCCTCACTTTTCCAGTGTTGAGCAATTGCAATCCTCGCCGCTGTGATTACATGTAACATCAAATACATTTCTTATTTGCTAATATCTTCCAGTATAATGCCTAATATGAAAACTTCAGGTTTAAAAGCTAAGGGTTTTTGTAGCATTTCCTCAAGCCATTTATGTATTTTAATCCAATACTTTTTTGCATTGTCACAGGTCCACCACATAAAGTACCCACTTTATGTTTGCATTTCCAGCATCCATTTGACATATTTGGAAACATCTTAGCTAATGGATTTGACAACAGATACCATCTATAAAACATTTTATATAAGTTTTCTTTATACAAAGTTGCTAATGTTACCTTAATATTTCTCTCCCATAGCTTTTGCCACTTTTCTAATTCAATATTATATCCAAACTTTTGCGCCCATGTTATCATAGTTTCCTTAACCTGTTTCTCTTCCATTTTCCTGTCAAGTAAAAAATCATACAATTTTTTAATCATTTTCTCATCTGATTTAAGCATTGTTTGATTAAATGCTGTTAAGTCCTTATAAAACCTCCATGCTTTACAATCTTTAGCATATCTCGATTGCATCTGCACCTTATGCCACCAAGAGATATTAAATCCCTGTTCTTGTATTTCTTGATCTAGTTTCAGGCCTCCATCCTTATCCAAAATATCATCATATCTTATAATCCCTTCAAAGTTCAATGCATTTGATATACAAAAGCTTCCATAGGTGAAAGCCATCTTGGTAGTTTATTATACAATTTTAGCTTTAACTTTTCCCACACCAACATTAATGATCTTCCAATAAAGTGACTTAAAAAAGACCCATGTGACTTAGCCTTCTCATACCACGTATAAGCATGTCAACCCATTTGCAAATAATGACCTTCAAGATATAAATTTCTCTTATTTTGCAAAGTTATCCATTCTTTTAGCCAAGTTAAAACAGACGCTTGATAGTACAACATCCAATCAGGAAGACCAAAACCACTGTTCTTTTTAGCTTCCTGAACTATTTTTAATTTAATCCTTGGTTTCTTCTTTCTCCAAATAAATCTCAAAATTTGAAAGTTTAGATCATCAAAGAATTTTTTTATCAATTTTTACGGGAATCATTTGGAATAAAAACAAAAGCTTAGGTAGTGTATTCATTTTAACAAGTGCTATTCTTCCCATCAACGATAATTGTAAATTGGCCCATTTTTCCAGATCGCCCTTAATATCCTTCAATAGTTTATCATAATTATCTTCTTTCAAAGTAGTACATTTGGCTGTAAGATAGATTCCCAAATACTTAACCTTTTTAACAATCTGCAATCTCCAGTCTATTTGTTCCTGGAGTCTTTTTTCTGGTCTTGTGTAAGATTTTTAACTAACAGTTTTGTTTTTTCTTTATTTTCATCCCCGTAACCTCACCGTATTCTTCAATCCGTTGTAAGAGTTTAGGCATTGTTACAAAGGGTTCCTCCTTTATGAAAACCAAATCATCTGCAAATGCTTGTAATTTATAACTTTCATCCCTAATTCTAGCACCTTTAATGTCCTCATCATCCCTGATATTTCTGTTCAGCACCTCTAAAATCAGAATAAACAACAGGGGAGAAAATGGGCATCCTTGTCTTGTACCCTTTTGCATCTCTATAGTCCTTGTAAGTTCTCCATTAATTAAAATCCTGGCCGACTGTCTTTGATAAATGCTTGATATCGCATTCATAAACTTTTCACCAAACTCCATCTGTTGCTTCATAAATTGTCAATTAACATTATCAAAGGCTTTCTGGGCATCCATAAACAGTAAAGCCATTGGTTTTTTCATATGTATTTCATAATATTCTAAGATATCCAAGATAGTTCTCAGATTGTTCTTCATTTGCCTTTTGGGCAAGAAGCCATTTTGGTCTGGGTGAATAAAGTCTATTAAAAACTTTTTTAACCTTTCTGCCATTATAGAGGCAAAAATTTTGTAATCCACATGTAATAATGATATAGGTCTGTAGTTTTGGATCTGTGTTAAATCCATATCTTCTTTCGGTATTAGTGTAATATTTGCCTCTGTCCAAGTAGTTGGTATTTTAGCATTTAACAGTGCTTCATTACATATATCTTTAAGAAATGTAGCAAAAACTTCCTCAAAGATTTATAAAATTCAGCTGGCAGTCCATCCGGGCCAGGGGTTTTATCATTCTTTTGCCGCATAATTGCCTCTATTACTTCCATAGTTGTTACATCTTGGTTCAATATTTTTTGATATTTCTCCGGTAATTTTGGTAAATCTCCATTTCGGATGTATTCTTTTACTTTCTCAGTTGAAATCTCATCCTTCTGGTATAACTTTGTGAAAAAGTCTTCCACTATTTTCTTAATTTGTATACTTTGTACCTGTAGTCGTCGTCCTCTGTCTTTCAATTTCGAAATCAGTCTCTTCTCTCTTTCTTTACTTTATAGGCTAACCATCTCCCCAGTTTATTAGCATTTTCAAAGAAATTCTGTTTGGCCAGTTTCATTTGCTTAGTAAGTTCATTTCTGTGCAAGAGATTCAATTTATGTTTTAAAATACTCATTTGGACCTTAGATTTTTTTGGATGGATCTTCCTGCAGTTCTTGTTCCCATTTCATCAGTTCCTCTACTGTTGTTGCTTGCTTTTGCTTTTTATTTATTTTTGCTGAATATTATGTTATCAAACCCGACATAGGCTTTAGCTGTATCCCAGACATTTTGTAAAGAAGTTTCTTCCGCTTTGTTTATTTGAAAGAATACTTGCATTTCTTTATCTCTTCTGTAAATTTTTTATCTTTTAATAGCACTTTGTCTAGGCTCCATCTGGGCGTCCTTACAGTTCTTTTCAATGATACAGATACAGGGTTGTGATCTGCCCAGACATTTGCCTCTGTTTCAGCTTCTATCAAGTCTGGTACTAAGTCTGGAGTTATCCAAACCATATCAATTCTAGACCATGACCTATATCTGTTTGAGTAAAAAGAATATTTGGCAGCAGTTGGATTTTTATGCCTCCAAGCATCTATCAATCTGAATTCTTCAATCATGTTGGAGCAAGACTTTGGAAGTATCCTCCTACCCATTTTCCCCTTAATCTCACTCTTATGATACATTTCCTTATCCACAATTGCATTGAAATCTCCCATTACACACATAGTCTGATAGTCCACTTGCAAAAGTAAAGTATGTAATTTTTGGTAAAAAGTTTCCTGATGGTCATTTGGTGTGTATATTGCCACTAAGAGCACCTTTTTGAATTTCATTGTAATTTCAACCATCAGGATCCTACCATCCTCATCAGCAAGAATATATTTAGGGTCCAGTTTTTCTTTAATATATAGTGCTAAACCTCTTTTCTTTTCAAAAGCAGAAGATACAAACAATTTTCCAAGCTTTGAACATTCCAGAAATTTAACATGTTGCTTCTTGATATGTGTTTCTTGTAAACAAATTATACTAAATTTTGTTTTAGATAAATACTTCCATTTATATGGAATTGAACCCCACTGAATTCAGCAGAAATTATTTCTAAGTAGGCATGTATAGGACTGTGGTGTCAAGACAAAAGCACTTCTTATTGTGGGGTTTTTTTTTTCTTTTTTTTTTGGTAATATTTTGCTGTGACTCTCACCTGGTGGCACAGAATTATATTTTGAATGTCTCTTTCTGGCATGGGTAAATAAAAAAATTGCTATAGTATAGCTGGAACACATAACTTGGTCCATTGCACCTTCAGGAACTCCAATTATTGTTGGTACATTTCACTTCTTACTCTAGGGAAGTGTAAATAAGCTGCATGCTCTATTTCACAGTTGCTGTTTACTATTTCTAGCTTGCATGTGCATGAAATGACATGTAAATTACCATTATTTTAAAATCTATATATTCACAGCAAAACAACTTTTCAAACTTAAAGATGTTGTGGCAGGAATAGTAACTGACTAAATTTTGCTAGAACGGAAGAAACTACTTTATCTATAGTCAATTAGTTGCATGTGACCCCAGAAAGTATGGTTATTGGGTTTAAAGAAACCAAAAACTTAAACTACAGTTTGAAGTCAGTTTCAAATCTCTTCTTGTTCTGAACCTGGTAACCATTGTTTCCCAATTTAGACAAAATGGGAAATTAGCTCTGACATACCAAGATGAAAGGAGGATGAGGTTGCATGCCCACACACAAGGCTCATTCACAAAATAATTGTTGCTTGGTAAGCAACAACATAATCATTACAACTGAAGCACTGACTTTGTGAGCTTGTCTAAGGACTTGTAGTATATCTTGGATCTTCCCTAGCTGTGAATATAGGTCTTCAGCCTGCTATACACTGATGCATATCGTTTCCCTTACTTTTAAAACTGTTACTGCTGTGTTTGTCTCAGTTTAGGAAACTATTTACTTGAAGGAAAACATAAAATAAAGAAGTAGGTATGCTGCATTTCTTCTTCAAAATTAAAATGGGCGTACCTTTCACGCTTTAACCATGAACCAATTTTTGTGAGGATGATTATGCACATTTATTGAACACACAAATGGATTTTCTCTGAGTTTTTGGATTTTGGCATATAGCAAAATGTACTTTCTCTGTGGTTGCCCAAATATGTTTAGATCATCCTTGTTCATATTTGAATTTGGTGGTTTCTAAAAGACCACAAATATATTCACACTGGTTTTCTCTTTTTCCCTAGTTACAATTACCTCAACTGGAGAAAAAGGTAGGAATATTTCTGTATATTTAAAAGTATGTTTTAAATTTTATTTTCTCAGATTTTGTACATACGTACGTACATATCTGAGCTTTAACATTAATGTTGCTAAATTGTTTAGGTGCTTTCTTGTTTGAATTTTAAATTCTGATTATGTAAATGTATGAAAATCATGTTATTGCACAAATTTTCCTTGTATGTTCTGTGTCCCTGTATGGGGAAATTTTGCTCCGCCCTATGAGGAAATTGCTCCTTCACTGGGCATTCCCACATAATGGAATTTCTTGGTTATACAGATGCTGATATTTCTGGACCTGAGAAATTCTCTGCAATGTAACTAAAGAGTTTTACAAACTGACTCCCGCCGCCACCCATTTGGTTAAATTTCTAAACCTCCTAGTTGCTGATACAAGATGCTTAATTGTGAAATGAATACCAACACTAGAGACCAGATGAACAATTAAGTAATCCATTAAAGGAATATTTTGTACAGAAGGGATTACTATTAATTACAATCTTGAAATCATTGGAATTAACTCAGAGATAAGGTAAACTAATATAGCTATGATTTTAAAAAAATCCTTGATTTATTTTTGAAATAAACAGCCAAGTACCTATACACTTTGTTCGGTAGCCATCAATTCTGAAAAGCCTTGGGAAGCTGATAAGCAAATTCAAATAAATTTAGCAGGCATACACCTGGCCTTTCATACAGTGAAGCTCTGCATCTTCAGGAGTAGGATTTGTTAGTTTTTCCAAGAAAGTATTGTAAGTTGCTTATGATTGTTCACCTGCAGGCCCTCTGCATCTTGTCTTGTCATTGTAACAAATTAGGACAGAAAAGGGAAGAAATGCTTTTGAAGAACAAAATGTAGAAAGAGGCAGCCAATCTTCAGCAGGTGTTTATTGTAAAGAATCTAATTTCCTTGATAGTTGATGAGTAATGAGAAACAGCAGAAGCTTAACTGATTGCCTTTCAGATATTACTAAATGTGTGTGTGTGCGTTACTACCTTAAAAACATTTTCCAAAATTGCATAGCTGCACTACAGACTAGTATACATTTTCTATCAGTTTAACTCCCCTCAAGAGTTCTGTAAGTTATAGTTGAATTAAGAATCTGAGAATTCTTATCACAGATGGAATAATTGTACACTAAATTACAATTCCTTGGAGTAGAGGTCCACAGATTTTGTTTGGACATGGTAGTCAAAAACAATTCTGTGCCACAAGTTCTCTCAACACATGCAAAATGCATTTTTCTTTCCATCTAACAAGTGGCACCTTGCCCTTGCCACCAAATTAAGGAGATGAGCTAATGGCATAAATAGATTCATATTGCATGAGCCTAAGTCATCTGTGGCTGTCTTTCTGAAAGTAAAACATTGCCTCTGTTTCCCCAGCGAGCATCTGTAGTCATTCCTTTTCTCCCAAAGAAATCCATTCCAGATTTTTCATCATTTATTTATTTATTTCATTTAATTTCTGTAATACCCCATAGCTGAAGCTGTCTGGGAGGCTTACAACCATGTATAAAATAAAACAAAACAAACACAATACAAATAGCATAAAACAGCAGCAGCTTCCCTTCAGGATTCAATATTAATAGTTGCTTTGTTTATTTTCTCAGTCAACCTGCAGAGGATAAAACAAATTGAATTTTTTTTAACTTTCTTTTGTAGAAAGTGGAAGAATCAGAGAGAAGCCAGTTGCAAATGGGGTCAGGAAATTGAAAAATGATATTGAAGTAGAGTTGTAAGCAACTGAGGGAAGTTAAAGGAAGACTTGAAATTGTCTTATCCACATCCAGTCAGTTAATCAGTTAACAAAGTAAACCTTACTGTTTTTTAAAACTGTTGGTATGTGGGGCAGGATTGGTAAACTGAGGTATTTGGATGGAACATATCATCAAGGCAAGGGGTGAAAGCTCAGGATGCAAACAGTTTTTAGTAGCAATTCCTGTGGAATTCCAAAAGAAGAGTAATGACCATGGAAGCAAAAGGGACTATGTGAGAGAAGTAGTACTGAGCAGAGAAAGGCAGAGAACCTAAAAGATAGTGCTGGCCAGCATTAATAAGAAATGGATGCCGTTAAATGGTATTCAAAACTAGAGCAAGCAACAGCTTGTCTCCCAAACCTGCCCCAAGATTTTCTGGCGGCCTAATTTAACTGCTGCAATGCATCATCCTTCCCTGAACATTCTTTTTGCCAAGATGATGAACTGTTTAATCCTTGTTCTATAGGTAAGTGGGTTTGCTGAATCAAAGAGAATATCTATTTAACCAGTTTAAGCCCATGGTGTGTATATTTTCCAGGTGTTCTACTCATTTCAGGCTTCAGTATTACCTTGCTATGCTATTTAGATACATTCTCAAACCGTGCATCCACATGTGAGAAACCTGTCCCTGTTACAGAATGTGTATTCTGGTCTATATTGCTAATTTACCTTTCTTACTAATGTTGTTTGGCTAAATGTTGCCACTTGTTTTCTTCTTCCACCTGTGATGTCTATTACTGTTCTTCCTGTTCATTTTTTCTGTACTGCAACCATTCCAGGTGTATGTTTGATTTCTTCCTTTTCATGTTCCATAGCTTCAGCAATTCTGTATGGGAATTGATAATGTTTGTAGTAAAACAGTTTCTTCTTCAACACCACACCTAAAAAAGTAGGGTTCTTTCTTCTAAAAGAATCTAGCGAAATATGGAGAATTATGGTTCTGCATGTACCACTTCACCAGTGCTGCAACTGGAGCCCTGTAATACTGTCTAAGGCTGCCTTTCCAAGGAAGAAGCAACTAGGCTAGGATTCTGCATGAAAAATCCTGGTAAAGTAGGATTAGCAGTAACTTTGCTGCTGATGCCTTCAGTTCAAAATTCAGTTGAATTTATGCTTTTGAATTATGAGTTCAACACTTAAACCAAAGTTAAACTAGGGCTTTTGTAAATTAAATGTAGATTATTTAATTTAAATAATCTCTTCTTCATAAATTCTGAAATATTGAGCCCAGATTTGACAGTAGACTCTGTAATTGGGTGACTCTTAATCTCAGTTAATGACCATTTAAACATTCTTAAAAATATGCCATTTGCACTTTCAAAAACAGCTTTTAAGCATTACTTTCCATTGTGGTAATATCTTGTGAGCAATTTAGATTTTCTATAACTTGATTTTTAAAGGCAGTCAGAGGACAATGTAGTAGTGTGTACATGTTGCCTTTAGGGCAGGTGGAATACCCTAATGTTTCTGGGATTGTGCTAAAGCTTAATTGTATATCTTCTTAAACTTTTATCCCTTACCAGCTTGGGAAAGTAGGTCAACATTTTCTCCTTTGGTATAAGAATGTGACAGAAGGAGTATCATTAAATAGTCAATGTCATGCAACATTCTCTCCATACCACCATCAGTTGGCTGCAGAAGGTGCTTTCTTTCACCATTCCTAAGATTATTTTGCAGATGTGTAGTAATAGAAATTCTTGAGTGAGTGATAGCATACCAGCGTCTCCTGGATTTAGGAGATAATAGCAAGCCCTACTAATTAGTATTCTGCCATCTTCTTAATATAGCTTAAATGTGTCTATTTAAGAAACCAGATTGGCTTAGAACATTAAATCCAAAAAAGAACTGGTTGACATACTCATAAATGATGTGGGAAGGCCTGAAAAAACATGAAGGAACGTGCTTCTTAGTTTCATTGCATGTAATCCACAAACAAACTTGAGCTGATTTTACCAGCAGAGGCATCTAAGCCATGGTAAACCCAGACATACCTGGGATCTTGGGCAAGTCACCAGACCTGCTCCATTCCCTGCTAGAATTATAAATGCTCTGACCAGGTACAGCAGCGTCAGTGGTGTCAAGCATCTCTTGCACCATTCCTAGCCTTGTCAGTTCTCAGCTGCCTATGTTGTTAGACAGTGTTATGTAAATACTTGTATCTCAATGGTAGACAATAGGTTTATGGTTTGCATGTTTTTTGAGTGGTTATTAGCTCACTTTGGTCTGAGATTAGGTGAGGAATACTTTCTGGAAAGAGTATTTCATGTTTAAAAGTCACTAAAACTTCCCCAGATAATAGCTTGAAACCCCAATTTTAATAGCAATTTAAAAGCCATATGAGGCAATTCATAATCTCATGCTATATTTTAAGCACCAAGTACTGATACTTAAATGTAGAGTATTGTCTTCAGGGTGATGTTAGATTTTACTTCTCTGCATTACTACTCTCAGTATGCCATAAACATCACCAGTTTATCCTTGCTATTCCATATATAATCGGACTGGTAGGTACTTTAGTCAGCAAGCAGCTATTTTATGCCAGAGAGACGGCATGGCAAAAGGCTAGTATAAAAGAAAAGTTGAAAAACTTGTGTAATATTATTAAGGCAACAGTTTCTTTCTTGGTCACTCCTGAACATTCTGTGTAGTGTATTTTCCTCATCTGTTGGGGTAATCTGGAAATTCAGCAAGACAAGGATCCTGTAGGACAGGGATTTTCTAATTCCTTTGAAAATTTTGTCACTTTACTAAGTATATCAATCAAGTTATGAAGGGGCCTGTCAGTTTATGTTAATTGCCTTTAAAAGTAAAAAGAATTCTTTCATTTCGACCAGAGGAAGTAAAAATTTGCAATTGGAAATACAATTAAACCATTACACTAATGGGCACACTGGACAAATTACACATTACATCTAATTGGTAGCATGTAGCTACCTGTTCTTTTTTACTTATATTAATTTCATGTCTCTGAGGTTGTCCTTACCAAGAATGTAATCCACAGGAATAAGCCTATCCTCCACATTGTGATTTGACCACCCCATCCCATATGTGAAACTAGGAAACCTTGGGAAACTTTTCCTAAATATTCTAGCAATGTTAGTTGAGGGTGATTTTAGTTTGATTCTCCTGGAGAAAAAAAGAGATGTCTTTCCTCTGCACATTCTTATTAAGGACTATGTACAGGAATATGCAGCTGTAATTAATGAAGGTGAAAAAGGAATTATAGCTATATCCTATAAAATTAAGCATAGCATGCAGCTGTTTCTAAGATAACATACTGGAAAAAAATTAGTTGTAGAATCATAGTGTATAAAAAGCAGCAGGAGAGGCAGTGCTATTCCTTAAACTGATATGCGTAAACTAATTTAAAAAAAACAAACAGATCCCATCCCAGATGGAGAGTTTACCTAACCAGCACTGAAAACAAGTCAATGCAGGACATATGACAAGGAGATGAAATGTTAAGAGCAAAAAGAAGAAACTTAGTGTATTTAATCCAGAACACTGTTTAAGTCTGCATTCATCAGTTATTGCAAAGGGGACCAATGAAGAAATATGGAGGCATTGGTTTGGTACTGCAGATATAGACCAAACATTATCAAGACTGTGGGAATGGCTGGTTACTAGATATTTTAGAAAAACTGCTGATTTTTTATCATTATTATTATTTAAGAAGCAGTGAAATGAACACCTGGGAATAAGTAACTCCTTTTTTTGGCAAACATGTTGAATCGCTTAAAATGAAGAATGTTTTGATGTAACTCTTTGACACATCACATTTTCCATTTGCACTCTATAAATATTTCTTCTAATTAGGTGCATGGTAATTGGTTAATCAGCTAATGGGTGGTATAAAATTTAGTTATTAAAATGTCAAATTACAGCTAAACAGAACCTTTATGCTACCTGGGTGTATTATTAATTATTTCTTAAATATGTTTACTATTTTAGAAAATAAGAAAATACTGTATATTATTAGCATTTGCTTACTATTTGCTTATTCTATCAAGCAGCATTAGAAAAAAATGTATGTTTATTTAAAATAAAGATTTATTTTCTGCTTCTCTTGCTGTCTGTACAGACCTGTGAGCAAGGCAACTGGACTAAGTACTCAGAATTATCCTAAATCAAACTTTTAGGAAATAAGTATTTTTCCATGGGATATACTTTTGGTTGGTAGTGATAAATATCCTTAATTTAAGTATTAAGCTAGGTGCAGAGCCAAAATACTTAAGAGGATATAAACTGGAAGCATCACTCAGATTCAGTTAATATTCCTAGTGCAATACAAGATAGCATATCCTTGAGCAGTGACTGGATCTAAATGCCTGTGCTAACTTGCCAATTCCAAAGCCTATAATAATAAATATAGTATATGATCTACTGAGACATATTTATAATGGTTAACCTCAAATGGCAGATATTTTATCCGTGATTCATTATTTCCATAGGAAAGTAGTTCTTAGCTCAGTGGCCCAATTTAGACATCACACCAAGCTGTCAAACAACACCTCAGTACATAGTTTTGTACCTTAGTTTTGACTTCTAACTGTTGGGCAAGCCCTCATCTAGACCTCTCTTTCTGAGTGTGTTTTCTGTCTCCTTGGCACTCCCATTTCTAGATATCTTATCCCTGATTCATTATTTCTATAAGAAAATAATGGCCTCTTCTGATGGGACCTCAGCTATTAACAATGGGCAGTATCCAGTGCTGCCCCTGCATAACCAGTTGTGCTGGACCAGCAACACCCAGTGCCATCACAAAAGGAAATTAGCACTTCCTAGAGCAACCCTGTAAACAAGACAAAATGAGCTTTTCCACAATGAAACAGACCAACGTAGCTCCCATCTGGGAGCCTCACTGATGTGTTCTGTTTCGTTATGTACATGAGCATTTTGCTTCATTTCCAGGATTATTCTGGGGAACTCTAGCTTCTCATTGTGCAAGCAGCAAGGCCTGTTAGTGCATGGGCAGCACTGGATACTCCCCTAGGATTTATTAATGCACACAAAATGGTGAACTATCACTGACCTGATTCACATGATTTAAAAAAACCACTACAGTTTATTTATGTAAGCCATGGTAGCATATTTAAATTGCAACACATGACAGGCATATACAGGGTAGAATTTTCATCATCACTGCCCAGCTGCAGCTTGGATTGTGTGAACTCAGGCCACATTCATTCATTCATGGTTTTTGTATGCCATCCCAATTACTAAAAAAGTCTCTGGGCAACATGGCTTGTTGGAGAGGAAAACAAACTTTTAATCACCCTATAGCGATTCATTTAGCACTATGATTTAAATAATCTGCCTTGGCCTACTTTGATTATGCAAACCAGACAAAACTTTGCATACGAGCCCACTTCAAACCGTGGCTTCTGATTCTGGTTTTTACTCATTTGGATCTCATACTAATTTTTTGTTAAAACTTCATAAGCCATGCTTTGGTATGATAACTAATGTCTGATTTGCAGTGGAATATTTGAAAATAAGTTAGGAATTTACTTTTTAATATAGAAATTCAAGTTTTGTTTCGACATGTTTGAACTTAAGTCAGTCTGTTTTAAAACATAAATCCTACTATATTGAAAATCAAATGCATGTTTCACTATCTTACTTAGTTTAGACAAAAAACCCTACACCTGTCCTGGTAGAATCCCTCGAAAGTATGATTCAATAATGATTTGTTCAGAACTGACCAGATTAGAATGCTGTGTGCTATTCTGTGATAGTACTGGCCATTTATTTTGTCAATACAATGAAGAAAAACAAAGGTTTTTTACACACTACGCCATTGCATTGTTAATTGTTCTGATTAGCTGGACTCACTGAAACCTTATTTATATTTTATTTTTATTGCAGTTGTCTACCTTGTGATTTTTCATCTGTCGTTTGTCATGTTTGTGTGGTCCTATTGGAAGACTATTTTTACATCACCTGCCTCCCCTTCCAATGAGGTAAATGTTAACATTGGCAAGTGGTGCCATACTTTCTATTGAATTGTTTTTGCTACTGATGTTTGCTTTAAAATATGACATGGCTTTTTGTTTGTTTGTTTTCATTCAATAAATAATGCAGTAATGCTATGTATACAAATCATAAAATTGTTTCTAAAATAAACAACTTCTTCTGGCTAACCTTGGATTTCATGATTATGAGTGTTAATGGTTTAGATCAGGGGTCCTCAAACTTTTTCAATAGGGGGCCAGTTGAAAGGTGGTGGCGACCCAATCAGGCTGGTGAGGCAGGGATGCCTGGGTGTGTGGGCTGGTGAGGTGGCGTCAGGCACATGCTGCGGCGGCTCGCTCACTCGGAGATCTCCCAGCGAGTCCAAAACCTTCTCCGAGTGAGCAAGCCTTCCCCACCCGCGTGACGAGGCAGCACGCGCAGTGGCGCAGGCCGGATAAATGGGCATGGTGGGCCAGATCCTTCCCACGGGCCGTAGTTTGAGGACCCATGGTTTAGATTGTCAAAACGAAATAATCCAATAACCCAGCATTAAAATAGAAGACTTTGTTGTTCCATTATTGAGAATCTGTGTGGTGTAGTGGTTAGAGTGTTGGGCTTGGATGGCAGATACAGGGTCCAGTCCTCACTCAGCCATGGATTTCAGTGGATGACTTCAGGCCAGTCAATGACTTTGAGCCTAATCTACTTCACAGTTGGGAGGAAAAAATTGAATGTAGGATTGAGACACTCCCCTGGGTTCCCTGAAGGAAAAAACGGCAGGATAGAAATATAAATAAATTAAATATTAATCTGGTAATTCACAATTATATAAACATTTTAGTAAGCAATCTAATAAAATTTTTATGCTTAATAAATCTCTTCCTTGCTTAATTGTTTAAGTTGAAGGAAATAGCACCTCTTGTTTGTTTATTACACAGGCAGTTCTCAGGTTATGATTCAGTTCCATTTCTGAGAAAATGATAATTCATCTTTAGGTCAAATTTGTATCTAAGTTGGATCACATATAGTCAACCATCCACATTTGTGGGGATTAGGACACAGGACCTACATGAAAGATTTCCCTCTCCAGATGGGGAAGGAAGGCATGCTTTGGAGGGCCCCTCTCTCCCCTTTCACTTCCTCTCTCTCTCCCTCTGTGGTGATGACAATTTTCTACAGTTATTTTTTAAAATTAATCGGCTTAATTTACATTTTAAATTAATAGGCACCTCATAACTATGGATTGTTTGTATTTCAGTCATATGTAACTCAGGGACTGACTGTATTTCTTTTCTGTATGACAGCTGAAGCTTCACCCAGGCAAACAAACCTCCCACTAAGAGTAGATCCATCTTATTTGGATCCAGTCTGTTTGTTGACCTTCATCCAGTCCATTATCGTGGCCATTCACTGATTCAGTACACTCACTGCCTCACCTGGATTTGATGAAAGGGAGAGGTAGAACTGTGTTTGATCAACTTATTAGAGACACTTTAGGCCAAGCCTACAGAAAACCTCCAGTAGTTTCATGTATATGTTGAACAGAAGAGAGGAGGGGTGGTCAGACTTGCTCAATGGAAGAGCCACATGTGGTCAATGCCAGATGTTTGTGGTGAGCTGCAAAATAAGCTCAAAGAGCTGCATGCAGTTTGTGAGCCTCTATTTGGCCACCCCAACATAGAGGATAGAATAAAGCCCTGTATAATTGAGTAGTGTCGTTGCCAAGCTACAGAGCAATAATCCATGGCAAACAGTGACCTGGTTCACGCATTTACCACAATCCACTCCCAAAATACCTCTCTGCATTTCTAATCTGAAGTAACAACAAAAAGCAAAAACCCAATTCATGCTTATCTAATAAGAAGTATGCAGGACATGATTTCTCAGAAATAACCATGGGCAACAAGTTTTGAGCGTTTCCATGTTTTACCCCTTTGCATCATTATTATCACCATCATCCATATAGTCAGACACCCATATTCAGTTAGGGTAGGTGATTCTGTTCTAGCAACGATGCACAGTGTACCGAGAAGGAAACTAAAGCAAGTGAATTTAAGTTCGTGAATGCAAAGGAAAGAGTAGAGAGATACTACATGACAGAAAATAATGCACTAGACACAGAAATAGATGCAAATAATCCAGACTTATGAGAGATTTTCAGCACCCCTACCTACCAGAGGCACGTGCAAAAGTAGACACAGCCCAGATCCCAAAGTTATGATTAAAAGAGAAAAATAAATTGAAAAAGAGCTTAAAATAGCTATTAAATATAGCCAGACCTATCTTGCTCATTCCTTTTGGTATTTGCATTTTATGAGCTGGTAATTGGCTGGCCTGCAGCCCCCTTACTCGCACCTATTTTCAACTTAAGTAGTTTGCACATACATAGACACTGCTGCGAAGTACTTATAAAAATCAGACTTTTCTAAACTTCCAGTGAAGGATAGAGGGACAAAAATACAATTTAGCCTGTTCTACACAGGGAGAACATATGATCAGAGTAATTTCAAAGAAAAATTGGTGATTGGGTATGGACACTCCTTCCTCCCCACGTTGTTACCATTATCCCCATGCCTTACTTGTGTTAAGTTGGACAACTGTGCCTATTTAAGACATCTTGGCATGTTAGTATCGCACTGTGCTTTGCCTTGTGCCTGATAAATTTAAGCTCTAGTGGAAAAGGAACAAAGAGCATGCATCAAGCTCTCTATACCTTTTTGCAGATGTGGCTTGTTGGCTGACTGCTTGTTGGTGTGACACTTACGTAGCAGTGCATGTGCAGCCCAGAGCAAGCATATACTAAGCCATCCTGAGGCAGTGGTTCTAAGATCAGGTTGCATGTTTACAAAGTGAGTCTCCACCTGCTCCACCTAATAGGCAAGTTGCCTTTGTTTTTGTACAGAGTATTCTCTGAATTATTTTTATTGACTCTTGTGTGTAGGTAATAAATGTAGTGAACTATGTTTGTTTGAATTTCCTTGGCTTCTCAGCATCTGGTTGGCATCGTGCAGATCCAGTATTCCTGATCTCTGAACTACAGACCCTCACATTATTTCCCCCTACTCTTTCCCATGCGAATTCCCCTGTCATGTATTTTTCTTTAAACCATGGTGTTACATCTGCATGAACACTAATCAGAGTTAACCTCAAAAAGGATACTGTTGCAGCCACTGTCTAATGCAGTGGTGGCAAACCTATGGCATATGTGCCGCAGTGGGCACAGAGAGTCAAGTCGCCCCAGCATTGCCCCAGCAGCCAAGCATTGGATAACAGTGCACATAGGGGCCATGCACATGCCCGGAAAGTAGTAGCTGCACCAGGCAATGGCGTCATGAGCCGTAACTCATTGGCTGCGACTTTCCAAGCTTTTGCATGGCCGGTCAGTGCGCTGCCAAGGATATATATATATTTGCTTAGACTGGCTTTGAGTTGTTTTTCTAAACTAAAACTTCAGTATTCAGGTTTTATTGCAGTGTTGACACTTTGCAATAAATAAGTGGGTTTTGGGTTGCAGTTTGGGCACTCGGTCTCTAAAAGGTTCACCATCACTGGTCTAACATAAGCTTCCATTCCTCCTTGCAAGGTTGTTTGGTTAACTGCAGCTAGCATAAAACTAACCCAGAGTTAAGTCAAGATACTGAAAGAGGATGGAAATTTGGAAGCAGGAGAGGGAATGTGCAAAAGTGAAGCACATTCATCTCTCAGATGTGATTGAGAGATTATGAAGAGATAAGGAAGGGAGATCAGGATGGTTACACCTGTACCTGGGCCTTCATGAGGAAGTTGCTGTGCTGATTGAGCGTGCTTGATTCCCTATGGAAATCGTGGTCAGCAATCTCTTCTCACAAACCCCTATGATTTTACTAGGTCCATCTGTAGACTTAGAAGCATATCTGCACAGCCATGAGTACTAAATAAGGCTTTTTCACGAACAGTGTAGTGTCCTGTGCATGGTAGAAAATTCTCTGCTTGTGTAGAATCACTCATTCCTCTCAGTCAAGACAGTCATATGAGGAAATAAAAATTATTTTTAAAACATATAGTCAAGTAATTGGAATATGTTTTAAACACAGAAAATACTGTATACTATAAAAGGGAAGTCAATATCTAAAGAACATACCCTCTTAGAATATCCGTTTTCTCTTTGTTCATCTATTAGAATAGTTTTGTCTATTATTTAAGCTTTTATATACTGTTCATTAGCAACAAAACTCTCAGAACGGCAAACAACAAAACCATATAAAAACAATATACAATATCAACAATTATTTCAAAGTCAAGTGCACCTGTCATAAGAAGACATACCTTTTTAAGAAATTCTTTAATATCTAAACCCTGCTGGGAATGCTGATAGATCTTCATTGGTTTTACTATATTGTACTATTACTATGTTTTAGGATTTTATTCTTTGAACTGTTCAATGTTGTTTTATTGTGTGAGCTACCTAGGGAGGCCATTCTGGCAGTTATAGGCAGCATATAAATATGTGAATGCATAAATAAGTTTTCTGCACAATCAACAAAATTCAGAACAGCATCACCAATGATTAAGAAGAAATGAAACAATACATAATAATTTAACAACTAATCCATATATATGAATAACCATGAAAACCAATCTAAAAGAGAATAATCATATATAACAATTAAAATAGCAGGAGAAAAAAAGGTTTTAATCTGGTGCCAAAACATAGCACCAGGCATACTTCCCTGAGGAGCTGGTTGCATGATCAGGTCACAGCCAAGAAGACTACCTTCTTTACTTATTTTAAAGGTGGCTCCCAGAGAAGGACCTCCATAGATGATCTTAGGATCCAATTAGGTGTATTCAGGAGGAGATATCCCTTTAGATATCCAGGCCATAAGCCATTTGGGGCTTTAAATGTCAGTTTGAGCACCTTAACTTGGGCCCGGGCTTCATTTGGTAACAAATGCAGATGATAAAGCATCAGGCTTATTTATTTATTTAGGAGGCTCCTATGCTGCCCCATTCGCCAAAGCCTCGGGGCGGCTTATATGCTTGTGCCTGCCTACCTTGGTCAACAGACGGGCTGCTCTATTTTATACGAAATGAAATTTCCGAACTGTTTTCAAGAGCATCCCTACATATCCTCAGTATAGAAGTATATATTTTTCAGTTATTGAAACTGCCATCCTTGTATAGTGCAGTGCCTTTGATCCAAGGAACATATTATTAAAACAAATTACAAAGTTGCTGTTGTATTACAATGTTCTATTGCCTTTTCTGATGAAGAACAATTGGTATTATTTGACACTCTGGAATTAGAGGCAAGAAACAAATAACCAACCAAAGTGATTTTGTCCAGCTGGAAAGCATTTTGGAACTAATTTGAAATAATGTTAGGATTTTTTTTTTGGTGGCTTCATAGATTCATGTAGATACTGGCTTGGTAATAGATTTATGCTGGATAATCTGCACTGGTGAAAGTTGACCTCCTTGTCCCATCTCTTCCCTGGATACCCTTCCAGCCCTCTGAAAAGTTATACAGAATTTCAGGAGACCCTGCTAAATGGGGAAAGCTGGGAGGCATGATTGGATTTTGAAAAATTCAGCCAAAGGACCTTTCATAAGTGGTTCTCTTCCTCTTACAGATGGAAACTTTTGATTAAACTCATTGTTTAAGACAAGGAGGACATTGTTTAGTTCTATGATACCCTTTACATACAAAGATAAATAAATGAAATGGTCCTTCAAGAAACAATTTTCTTGAATTAGCAAGAATGTCGCAAGGATTCTCATAGCAGTTTCACCAGACTGCTTTAAATTGTCAAGATTTCCTATTTACATAAATGACCCAAAACCTTGCTTGTAAAGCACATGCCCTTGACTAGCAGCCAGAATATTCACATGACATTGTTTTTACTCTAGGCTATATGCTGACTTGCCCAGTAAGTAAATTCTGTTATCAGCAAAGTCCTTCAAGAAATCTGAGTGTATAATTACTTTAGATTTAGGCTGCTATTTCTGTCTTCCAGGTTATATTTCCTTGTATTATATCCTGACAGTGGTAACTTTTTCATTTATTTAAATAACTCTCCCACTACATTGGCTTTAACACTAGTCTGGAACATCAAAAATTAGCCGGGAGCCGTCTTAAAAATGGAACTTCACTGGCTACATTTTTATGAATCAAGCTCTTAGGTTAAAAAATCAGGAGCAGAACCAGAACAAGATGGCAACCTTCATCCTAAAAACCAGTTTGTAAACTGGTTCTTGGAGCACTTATACATGTTATACAACAGTGCCCATGACAAGGATTTCAGAGGCACTTACACCGGTTGCATCTGCATTAGGCATGGATTTAGTCTGAAACAAAAACCTTTTGTTCATTCCATGTTTTCTACGTTGTCCACTCATCTTTTTTCAGATTTTCTTTGTGGCAATTTATATTAAACCAAAATTGCAGTGCCTACCTATTCAGTGTGGATCAGCAAGGTGTTTAGGAATCCTTACTGCTTTGTTATGTCAGTTTCTTCTTTGCTTCTGCTTTTTTTAAGGCTAGTTAGGAATCCTCCTCCTAGAAGCACCCATGGTATCTATGTGTACCACTTTTAGGGCTGACATGTAACAAGTTGCTGCATCTTGAACCCTGCCCCTGCTTCTTTGTATATGCATCTCTTCCAATGCTAATTGTCTGTTAAAAGTACCATTTTGAAATTGATTTGTAAAGAATTTGATTTCTCCTTCACATTTTCACTTTGATTATAGAGATGTACTTAAACCATTCTATATATCGCCTATATATCAGTAATGTGAGACAGAAAACCATGTTCTTCTGTTCTCTCCTTCAGTTCTGTTTGTCTAAAACGGATAAGGAACAATATGAAAAAGAAGAGAGACCAGAATCCCAGCAGGAAATTCTGAGAAGAGCTGCTAAAGACTTGCCTGTTTATACTACCACAACATCAAGAGGTTAGTCTATAAACAATCCCAGCATTTCAAGAACTCTTTCTGGCCACAATGATATTATCAAGTTTGATTACGACCATTCAACAAGAATGAGCATATAGACTGATGGCTTCCCGTGCTACTGAATTCTTGGCAAATCATAGTTTGGCAGACCAGCATACCTGGAAATCATAGTTTGGACATGGTTTACACTCTGAATTTGTAGGCAAATTATAATTTTCTGGTGTTAGACTACTTCCTGGGGTGAAGCTATAGTACAGTGCAGTATGCTTTGAATGGCAAGCCATGGTATACTGTGAACCTGAAAGTAAAGGAAGTAATTGGCATGCAAAAGTGGAGGAGTGTGGACAGGAATGTCCCCAGTTGAGACTCAGGCCTTCTCATAATGGTAAACCATGGTTTGGCATTGTATCTCAACTGTGATTAATCATTAGAGTCTTCAGTCTAGTTTTGCCTGTTTTTAAATAACCAATAGGCACACACATTTTCTAAAAGGAAACTAGTTCTGGAATTAAGCATGAACATTTACAGTGGTACCTCGGCTCACAAACGCCTTGGTTCATGACCAAATTGGGTCGTGAACAAAAATTTCAGGAAAATTTTGATGTGGGTCGAGAACTCCACATTGGGTGGCGACCAAGATCGCAGCCATCTCCCCCCCCCCCCCCCAGGGGGGGGAGGGCCCCGATCACAGTTGCATTCATTCGGGGAAGACGGGCTTGATCACGGGCACACTCCTGCAGGAAAGACGGGCGCAATCTTGGCCATCTCCCCCCCCCCCAACCAGCACGATAACGGCCATCTCCCCACTTCCCCCCAAGTGAGGAGATGGCCATGGTCGTGCTGGGTGCAGGGGGAGATGGCCGAGGTCATGCCTGTCTTTCTTTCAGGAGTGCACCCGTGATTGTGCCCGGCTTTCCTGCACAAGCGCAACTGCGATCTCAGCCACCTCTGCCCCTGCCAGCATGATCGTGCCCATCCCCCCCCCAGCACGCCAGGATGACAGGCGCGTGCAGGGATGACAGGCATGATCTCGGTCGTGCACGGGGGGCAGGGAGAGATAGCCGCACTTGTGCTCGGGATGGGGAGGGGGAGATGGCTGTGATCTTTGATGTTCTTTGTCACTTTACTTCACATTTTTCTGATTAACAAAAAATGGTTACAGAACGGATTAACCTTATTTACATTGAACCTTATGGGGAAATTTAACTTGACTCATGACCAATTTGGGTCACAACCAGAGTCCTGGAACGGATTAAGTTTGTGAGCCAAGGTACTTTTTAAGTTCTAGAAAAACAGCTGTGTGCATCTAGATGCCTCTATTCAGACACTCCCTCTGTTCAGCATTTCATCTGTCCAGGATGTGTATCTTCAGTTCCTGTTCTTGTTAGTGGCAGTTCCATCTTTGTAATACTCTTTCACTTCCATTATATTTGCCTGTACAATACATTTAGTGTCATTTGATGAAGCAGCAGTCGGCAGAACCCTTATGTCATAATTGACTCGTTCGTTTTGAGATGTAATCAGTTGTAGCATGAGAAGCAGATACTCTCTGAACTCTGTATTTTTGAACTTAACACATTCATATTTAACACACTGATTTTAAATAATTTAGCCATAAGATACTGCGACCGATGCCAATTAATCAAGCCTGATCGATGTCACCACTGCTCTGCCTGTGACCTGTGAGTATCTACCAGTGCTGGGGTAGAATAGATTTGCTTGGATTCATGAATTTCTGCATTTTTTGTGACAAATTCATCATCAGAAGTGAAGCTACAATGTTTTTTTTCCCTAGATGCACAAAATCTATTTTCTAACTAGGGAATTAATCACACATTTTATTTTTCTATGGACATCGGAAATAAGATTCATAAATACATTTATGTAACCATGAGTCATTCTTACTCCCACATAGTTAGAATAAGGGAAATATGAAATAAAAACAAATGAACAATTTAGAATCTTAATTCTCCTCTTTTACTCCATGACAGTATTAATTATGCCTATATCATTTTAATAAGCTTTATTTGCTTGAGCATATTTTCTGTAATATGCTTACATTGCCTGCATTTGCACATCACCTAAAGCCAAAAATTATGACTTAATAACCAGGATATGAATGAGCAGCATGCTGATGTGTGCTCATTCACTTGTACTGCTTCTTTCTTTGCATAAGCAGATGAATTAAGGGGATCACTTCTTTCAGTGGCCAAATTGAAAGTTATGACTTAGTGTGCCAAAGCAAGCTCAGATCCGTGAGATAATTTTAAACCAGGGATGTCCTTATGAATGCTGTTTTCTTTGGAGACACTATAATAGCTGTTTCTAACCTGAGTTCACCTAGAATTCCTTTTATATTTTTACTAGTTTTACAATATGAAATACAACTAAAAAGAACTTACAGCTAAAATAAAAACATACGACATTAAACATACAATTAAATTAAATCTTTAAAATACTGTGCATCCTGCCACTGGGGCCATAGGATACATGTTACAGAAAGAAAAACTCTTTCAAAAAATTTTCAGGACATTTTCCCATTCCAGAATTGCAGTGATTCTTTCAACAGTTCAAACAGTTCCCTTACCTTGTCAGGATGTAATTTAATATGTGGTATATGCCTCACTTGATTTGCTATATAGTATAACTTTATATTAGGGTACCCACCCATCTTTTGTGATCTGTGCTATCTTTTTTATTTATTCTTGCTTTTTTATCCCCATTGCAAAGCTTATGAATCATAGCTTGCCATTCTTTTAATTCATTATCTGTTATCTTAATAATATAAATAAAAATATCTTAGGCAATATTTTCATTTTACTTAACACTATTCTACCAAGCCTCTCACAAATTCCGAACTACAACTGGCCATGCTGGCTGGGACTAAAGGGAATTATCCCTAAAAATATAGATGGCAGCAGATTGGGAAAACGTTTGGATGCCATAAGAAGCTATCTACTTCTAGGTTAGTTTACTGGTGCACAGAAAGAGTGGAATGAAGTGAGACCGAAAGAGCTGGATATACTAGGATGGTGATTGTTTAAGTTCTGTTTTATTAAGCCGTAATTTTGCTTTTATGTGATGGATAGATGCAACCATTTTGCTTGGATGTTATGCATGGTAGGTCAGTTATAGAAAAACATATGTAATCAGTAGTACCCAGCTGCCCCATCCATATGGATCTATCTTGCCATTAAATTGCTAGATGGAATGTATGTAGAAATATTTTTTAGCCTTATAGCCTTAAAACAAAATGAGTGAGTAGTTTGCCAAAGGGGAATATTACATGTTGTGCAAGAAGCTTTCCTTTATTTTTAAACTTTCTAAGCCATGCTTCAGTATAAATTTTTCCTGTGTGTTTTTATGAAATGCAAACTCAATATATTAAACAAAAATATTAAAACCTAATAAGTGAGAAACAGGAGAAAGCATACAATAAAACTGAGAGTTTATAAGCCTGTTAAAACAAAAAGTTCTTAAAAAACATGAAAGTCAACACAAAGCAAACCTTTGAAAGAGTATTCCATAGGCAGGGTACTGTCACCAGGAATGCGGTCTCATTTAATGCCACCCATGCCTCCCAAAATACGTTGTTTATGTTAGAGAAGGCAAACTGTAATATACTCTGGCCCCAACCAATTTAGGAACCTTAATGCATCAGAACTTTGCATTTGCCCTGCAAATGAATCAGGAATTGTTGCAAGATACGGTATCACTGTACTATCCCTGCTACTTTTTTGTTCCCCCACAAGGGTTAGGGTTAGGGTTAGGGTTAGGGTTATTGTTCCATAGAGGGGAACAGTAGCCAATCTAGGACAAGCTGAATGCTTCCTCCCTGAGCCACGCCAATTTTTCTTTGTTTTATCTTGACTGCATTTCAGTCCACTGTTGATACAGTCAATAGTGGGTAGAGAAATCACATTGCTAAATTAGTGATAAGAAACAATGGAACTGGATGTCGTCATCATGCTGCAGCTGAAATACAGGCAGTCCCTGAGTTATGAATGTTCAAGTTACAAACAACCTGTATTTAGGCCTGCTGTGACGACTTTGCCAGGCATTTCAGGGAGAAAATCACTCAGATTCGTCACAAGCTGGACTCCACTAATGAATCAGAGGTCTCTGGGGAGACGCCAATGCTACCGTCTGGTCCAAAATTATTGGAGGAATTTCAATTATTGCAGCCCGATGATGTGGACAAGGTGCTTGGACGAGTACGTCCCACCACTTGCCTATTGGATCCTTGCCCGTCTTGGTTAATAAATAACTCCAAGCACGGGATTGGGACCTGGATCTTGGAAGTGGTTAACGCTTCTCTGAGGGAGGGTCGAGTGCCTGCCCCTTTAAAGGAGGCGGTAATACGACTGGTCCTGAAGAAAGCGTCACTGGATCCAGAGATGGCCACTAACTACAGACCTGTGGCCAACATCCCGTTTCTGGGCAAGGTGTTGGAGCGAGTGGTGGCGGGACAACTCCAAGCACTCTTGGATGAAACTGATTATCTGGATCCTTTTCAGTCCGGCTTCAGACCCGGGTACAGTACTGGATCTGCCTTGGTCGCCCTGTACGATGACCTGTGCAGGGAGAAGGACAGGGGGAGTGCATCCCTGTTGGTTCTTCTGGACCTCTCGGCGGCTTTCGATACCATCAACCATGGTATCCTTCTGGATAGGCTAGCGGGATTGGGGGTTGGAGGCACTGCTTTGCAGTGGTTCCGCTCCTATCTCAACGGTCGATTCCAGAAGGTAGTGCTGGGGGACCATGTCTCTACGTCATGGCAGCTATGCCATGGAGTACCACAGGGCTCCATTCTATCCCCTCTGCTATTTAACATCTATATGAAACCGCTGGGAGAGGTCATCAGGAGGTGTGGGCTGCGGAATCATCAATACGCTGATGATACCCAGCTCTACCTCTCGTTTTCCACTAATCCAGGTGAGGCAGTGGCTGTGCTGAACCGGTGCTTGGCCGAGGTAATGGAATGGATGAGGGCCAATAAACTGAAACTCAACCCAGACAAGACGGAGGTCCTGTTGGTTGGCGGATCGGGCTTCAGAGAGGGTGGATTTGACCTGGTCCTGAATGGTGCAACACTCCCTCTTAGGGATAAGGTCTGCAGCTTAGGAGTACTCCTCGACCCGGAGCTTTCTTTGGAAGCTCAGGTGACAGCAGTGGCGAGGAGCGCCTTCCTTCAGCTTTGGCTGATTAATCAGCTGCGCCCCTACCTGGAGTACGACTGCCTGGCGACGGTGACACACGCGCTGGTGACGTCCCGCCTAGACTTCTGTAACGCGCTTTACGTGGGGCTTCCCCTGAAGATGGTCCGAACACTTCAATTGGTGCAAAATAGAGCTGCCAGGTTGCTGACGGGGACGGGGCGTTATGCTCACATGACTCCAGTCCTCCGTCAGCTTCACTGGCTTCCCATTGAAGCCCGGGCCCAATTCAAGGTATTGATTATGACCTATAAAGCCCTAAACGGCTTGGGTCCTGGCTACCTGAACGAGCGCTTACATCCGTATATGCCCGACCGCCCTTTGAGATCTGCGGGAGAGTCCCTTCTCCGGGAATCCTCCATGCAAGAAATTAGGAGAGTAAGTACTCGGAGGAGGGCTTTCTCTGCGGTGGCGCCCAACCTATGGAATTCACTCCCCAAAGAGGTCCGCCTGGCACCGTCGTTACTGGTTTTTCGGCGCCAGGTAAAGACCTTTTTATTTAAACATCATTTTAATTGTTAAAACATATGATCTGGCCAGGGCAACTTCTTCTTCCTTCTCTTTTCTCCTCCTATATTATTTATTTACTTATTTTATACTGATAATTTTAATCTTATATTATTATGTTTGTAACTCAGTGTATTTTTTGTATTTTTGTATTTAATGGTAATTTATTATGTTCTATTGTATTTCAATGTATTTTATTGTGTTGTAAGCCGCCCCGAGGCTTCGGCAAGGGGCGGCATAGAAATGTTATAATAATAATAATAATAATAATAATAATAATAATAATAATAATAATACCTATTAATTTTTTTAATTACCACTGAAAATCATAATTACCATAGAGAGAGAAGAAGCAACAGAAGAGAGAGGGAAGTCCTCCAAAGCATCATCAGAGAGGGAGAGGGAGAGAGAGGGAGGACTCCAGAGCATGCCTTCCTGCCCTGTTCATCTGGAGAAGGAAATTTCTCCAGCATTTCCTTTCTGCAAAGAGGGCCAACTTACATACACATTTGACCTAAAGATAAATTTCCATTTTCTCAGGAACAGAACTTGTTCATAACTGGGGACTATCTGTACAATTGTGGGAGCTGGGCAATGCAAACAGCAAATTAGAGATGTGATTTTGAACAGGTAAACCTTTGGGTTCTGTGCATTTTTCAGCTAGTGGATGCATGACTGTGGTGGTATGGTCAGTTGGATTTAGTAAATGAAAAATTATTATGTTTGCATATGTTTAGAATGAAAATTGCATATGTTTAGAATGGAAAGAACCCATAGGAGGCTAGGAAGTACATGAAAGAACAGTATAGGTAGAACGGGCTGCTCTAGTCATTTTTCTGTTCAGAATACCTCCCTCCACTTGGGGAAATGTATCTGTCTGAACCCGTATATATATAGAGAGAGAAAGAGAAACGCCCTCCTGAGTAGAAAAACAGATTGAGTGGGGAAAAGGGTGAAATAGTCTTCTTACTGTTCCTAGAGTCAGATTAGTTTGTCTACTTTTCCTAAAGAAGAGGGGAAAAGAAGAAAATGACTGTGTCTGCCTTGTACAGGTGTCTGCCTTGTAATGTTTCATTTCAGAGTCTGGCAACCAGTGCTTTTAAAAAAGGGGGGGGGCAGAACTCACATCTTGTTAATCTTTTGTTTAAACAATTATATATTCAGTTCTTAATATTCTGGCCTTTTTATTAGCAGGGCCAGTGGTTGAGAATTAGTAATGTTTTTCATTTTTAAATTTGATCACACTTTTACACTAAAAATTAAAAAAAGATTTTCAAATCACCAATTTTTTTTTAAAATAAAAAAATTATTTACCTTTTGCATGTAGCCAGTCACTTCACACACACCAACACTGTGTAATGAAACATAATGGTTTCCGCCCGCAGTAAGTACTCAGCACGCGACCACACGACTAATCACAAGCCGAGCAGCGCCATCACAACCAGCGCAGACACACAAGCAGCCCACATACATTTTAATGATTTTGCCACTGACCTGCTATGCCCGACAGGGCGATTCAAATTCATGTGGAAAAATTCCTTCGAAAAAAGTTGCCGGAATGCTGTTCCGGTGCGTTCTGTGACAAAAAAGCCCTGCTGGCAACTAGTATAATATGTTTCCTGGATGTTGAAATGCATTAATAGGATTTTGTTTAGATATACTTTCTGGAAAATGCATGCTGCTGTTTTTACATAAAATTTGAAGTGATTGAAATTTGTTTTTTTTCCCCCCAATAGATGTGTACTAAAAATGGATCATCATTGTCCTTGGTATGATTTTCAATCTTTTATTCTTGGTTTTGTGCACACATAGAGAAGTAACTAAACCAATACCGCTGGCTATGCTGGAAGAGTCTGGAACAGAAATAACTAGGAGTGCGGAAATTTAGATACTAAATCAGCATGGATTGGTCTGCTACTAAAATCTATATTTAGGTTACATTGATTTTTATAATAGTTTATATTCATCTTGCTTATTTGATTTATACCCCATCTTTTGTACCAATACCAAAACTTGGACTCAGGGAAGCTTACGAAACAATGTATAAGATTAAAACAATAAACACATTAAAACAAAATGCAAAATGCATCACAGTTACTAAATAAAAACATCCTAATGCAAGAGACTCACTGATAGGCCAAAACCCTCCTTGAAAAAAAGTCTTCGCCTTTCAGAAGAGCAAAACAGGATCAAAACCAGCCTTCCTTGGAAGGAAGTTCTGAAAATATAATCCTACGGCTACAATATTTTCTTATTAAAATTAATGGAAGTTTTACCATAGACTTGTGTAGCAAGCTGATCACACTGCAACTATCATCATCATCATCATCATCATCAATAATAATAATATGTGGTGACAGTTTCTATCTGTTGAATGACTATAAAACTGACACTTATAAAGAGCTTGAAATGAAGTGGTTTTAAAGCTGATAAAAAGATGGCCATTAGAATGAGAAAGAGAACTGGGAAATGTAAACTGTTATACAGTCCCACACACACATACATACACAAACACACCTCTGATACAGATGTGTGAATAAATAAAAGTAGTGTTTGTGGTGTATTTAATTGGTAATGGAATGTTTGCAAAATCTCAATGTGTAAAGCAGCATGGAGTGAGAGGAGAGAGGAAACTTGCCTAGCATAAAAGTACTTTTTCCTTTCCCACATTTGAGGAAGTGATCCTGTGCCTGAAGTCATAGTCTGTAAGATAACTTAGTTCTCCAGGTTCAGAAACAGACGACTAATTTTGGAGCTGAGAACACACATTCTGCCCTCACTTCCCCCATCACTCCTGGTATAGGAAGAACTATGTCAGCTACCTCTCTGAGGTTAGAAAGGTGATCTTGGAAAGGGGTAAAAGCCATTTCAGAGGGAAAGGTGAAGACTGCAGAAGTCAAGGTATGACATATTCTGTGTCTCCTAGGGCTTCCTTCCTTCCCCCCTCCTCCAAAATTCCCTAGCTAAATGACCAGAAACAGGCATCTACTAAAATGTATCAGTCTGTGAAACATTCTTCCATGCTTCTCAGCATTGTCTGTGCTGAGCTCTGTGTGGTTAATCCAGGAATGACAGGAAGGAAAAGGGGGAAAAAAAAGGTGATCCAAATGGCATATGAACACTTCGTCACAGGATTTAATTGTTTCTAGTCTGCTTTTCAGGATAAAAACTCTCCCAAGGTGACTTTAATTGGCTCGCACATAAATATAGCATAAGGGACTGCAGGTGGTGCAGTGGTTTAAACTGCTGTGCTGCTGGGCTGGTTGATCGAAAGGTCGCCAGTTCGAAGCTGCACAACGGGGTGAGCTCCCATTGCTCCGTCCCAGCTCCTGCCAACCTTGCAGTTCGAAAGCATGCAAATGCAAGTAGATAAAAAGGTACCACTTCAGTGGGCAGGTAACAGCGTTCCGTGCGCTTCGGTGTTTAGTCATGCCGGCCACATGACCACGGAGACGTCTGCGGACAAACACTGGCTTCCTCGGCTAGGAAATGAAGATGAGCACCACCCCCTAGAGTCAGGCATGACTGGACTTAATGTCAAGGGGAAACCTTTACCTTTTTAAAATATAGCATAGATTGTACTGCACTTTTATTCATGAACTATTTTATTCATATATCACCAGATCTAATTTTGTCTGCAGAATTCCTTTATATTGGAAACAGGATGGTAGTGGAAAATTTAGCTTAACTTGCTTACTTTTCAAGAAGGTTAAAGAACTGGGATTTACAGAAACATCTACCTCATTTCTACATGTTAATGCATTTGATCACGGACACTGAGAACGTATCCACAGTACTGTGGTTTCCAGTAATTACTGAGGATTTTTATGGTTATTTTGAATAAAACTTATAAAAAAAAGGATTTGTGCTTATATCCTAATTTTCTATAGAAAGTTACCATTTTGTATGTCTGCTCTTTGTCAAGAGAATATTGGTCTGCTTTCATTTTCTAGGCTTTTGTGGTACCTCCATTCTCATATGTGACCAGTTATTTCTATCCCTTTTGATTAGTAAGAACCTTTGTAAGTTGAACTCTACTGAGAAAAAAAAATCAAAGTAGTGCCAGTGTATTTGAATCGATTTCCATTTTGGTTTTATTGAGATTGAAAAAAACTGCTAGGGCACAAAACAGCCAAAATTGAGCATGTTGCAGTTGCTGCCACTTCTCCTGCTCTGCACAGGATACTCATAATTTTCCAAGTTTGGAAGCTTACATGTAACCTAATTACTTGCCTTGTGCCCTAAGTAATTTGATATCTGGCAAATCTACAAAATGTGTTCTTTTTATGCTACCCATTGATCAAGAAAGGAGGTTTATTTAGCAAATTTTGCTTTCTTTTCTAGGGTGAATAACTGCGTGGGATTTTCTAACTACAAGTTTTTCCTCCTGTTTTTATTTTATTCCCTCCTGTATTGTCTATTTGTTGCCGCTACAGTTCTTCAGTATTTCATAAAGTTTTGGACAGTAAGTTTTTTATTAGACCTTCAAAGTATGTGTGTGTCTTTGTATGTGTGTTATAATAGATATAAAAGCATCATGCTTTCATCTTTGGCATACTGCACAACCATCACCATAACTACCAACATCATCCGTTATTGAAGGAAATACAAATCTACTCTATAGTTTCATAAATTTTATGAATATATTATTTTAGATTCACTCGATCTGGCAAACTCTGCAGCAGAATTTGCTATTTTGTGGATTTCATTTCTCATATGGGCTTTTTGTGCATATTTTAAGAAAGCATATTATATTTGTATGACATCTGTTACTAAGTATATCAAGATTGTCCTCAATTAATTTCAAAGCAGATTCATTTTGAAAGCTTTACCGCTCTGATCCAGTATCATCGTTAACATGATATAAAATCACTCCTTGAATATTTCCTGTCAGATCAAGTGCAGCCTAAAAAGTCTATGTCACAATAAGCCAGATCATCTCTAAAGTGTTGCATGTTGTCTTAATGCTATGGACTTGTACTGCTGTGCTTCTGAAAAGAGCTGGCTAACATCCATAGAATATTATTTTTTATGTTTAATGTGAGAATTTCTCACATTACCAACATTTAAAAGTCTAATTTCAGAAAATTATGTATGTATATGCATGTGTCACATGTAAAAAAGGAAAAAGTAATTTTCGAACAAGTAAATCTAATATCTTAATGTTTCATGAGGGCCAATTACTCTTGCTTTGTTTATCTTCACAATGCCTGCTGTGACTCAGGTGAAGCACAGATAGATATAGGATTGGTTTGGATGTAGATATCTTGGCTTAATACAAGTAAGAATGAGTCATGCTCCAACACTTGTTAAACTTTCTTTGCTTCCTTCTTAGCATGTCACAGTTAGTCAGGACATGTTAATAAGATGTCAGAACCATAGTTCAGAAACTATGGTTACCAAGACTGGAACAACCCAAAATTATAAATAATGATTTGAAATTTATTTAAGATCCTGGCATGCTCTGAACCTGGTAAATATCACTTCCCAGTTTGGACAGAATGGGAAACTATAGTTAATTGAAGACTTAAACATTTTGCATTATGCAGAGAAAGCAAGGAACATGCAACACACACAGGAATAACATTTGGATCTT
Source organism: Varanus komodoensis (assembly GCF_004798865.1). Classification (NCBI taxonomy): domain Eukaryota; kingdom Metazoa; phylum Chordata; class Lepidosauria; order Squamata; family Varanidae; genus Varanus; species Varanus komodoensis. The sequence goes on from NW_025335941.1 coordinate 48,377,253, forward strand.
GGCTAATTGAGCTGAGATATGTACGTCCAAACTGGAATAAAGATTTGCCGAAAACCATCCTGACTGAACTAGCACTTAAGCATGGTGGGTGCATTTCTAAACCCAGACTTCTGTCGTTGGCCTATTTTGTGTTGTCTAAATGGGTACAATGGAGAAGAAGGTTAGCTTCTCTGTAGGTATAGAAATATTAGTTTCCTCTGTTTCTGGTTTGTGGGGAGGGGCTCAAAAATTTCTTCCATGTTTCCCAGCATTGTCTGTGCTGAGATCTGTGTGGTTAATCCAGGAATGACAAGAAGGAAAAGGAAAAAAACCACAAGGTGCTTCAAATGGAATGTGAACACTGTCACAGGATTTAATTATTTCTAGTATGCTTCTCAGGGTAAAAACTTTCCCAAGGTGACTTTCATTGGCTCTCACATAAATATAGCATAGATTGTACTGCACTTTTATTCATGAACTATTTTATTCATGTATCACCAGATCTAATTTTGTCTATAGAATTCCTTTATATTGAAAACAGGATGGTAGTGGAGAACTTAGTTTGACTTGCTTACTTTTCAGGAAGGTTAAAGAACTGGGATTTACAGAAACTTCTTCCTCATTTCTACATGTCAATGCATTTGATCACGGACAATGAGAAAATATCCACAGCAGTGTTCTTACCACTAATTTTGTATGTCTAACCTTTCAAATGTCAAGAGAATGTTGGTCTGCTTTCATTTTCTAGGCATTTGTGGCATCTCCATTTTCTTATGAGGCCAGTCATTTCTATCACTTTTAATTCATAAGAACTTTTATAAAGTACAACTCTATACAACTGAGGAAGGTATTTTAGTGGTGTCAGTGTATCTGAATCTATTTCTCTTTTAATTTTTATTTATTGAAATTGAAGTAAAAGCAGCTAAGGCACAATCCAGCCATTTTAACAATTTCTGTGGGACAGAATAATGCAGATGTTTAATTTCTGATATGAAATTAATAGGGCTTAAAATCCAGCTTTGGCTTGTGTCCACAGTTCTGCTTTTGATAAATTTGGAAACAGAAATGATGAAACTTTCTGATGCAATTGATGCAGCTTACTCAAATGTGACAAACTGCTCTTTTCGGTTGATCTGGTCACTATAGGGAAAAATCTAGACAGTTTAACAGTTTATACAGCTATAAAGATTGGTATAGAAATACACCTATTATAAAGGAGGAAATCTATCTCTGGGCTACTATTAATAGTAGACAATTCTAAGATTATTTCTTATGATAATATATTGGTCATATAGCTGTGAAGTACCAGTAATGATTAATCTAAAGGTTTATTCTCTAGAATTATTCTTTAGGGAGTGTCTCACTTCTTTCTGTTTGTGCATCTGTGTCACTCCTGTGCCGTGTTTTCCTCTTTTTTTCAGGAGGTGACTAGCTATTCTTAATTGCTTCAGTTTGTAAGATATGTGAGTTTTGACTCAATAACTTATTTGCCAGTCAAAAAGTATTAAACTTTTGCAACTTAAGTAATTTTGAGAATGGGTTAGGGAACGTGAGTCTCTTGATAATGGTACTAATCTACTCCCATTCGCTGTAACCAAGTTAGCCAGTGATTTGAGATGATGGGAGTTGTAATTCAATAACATCTGGACAGATTTAGTTTCCCCACCCCTGCTTAAAAACATGAGGATGTCTGTTGTTTCTTGGATCTACTGAACAGAATTTAGGCTAAGATTTTTGATGCAGTATTTTAATCTAAAGTATAAAATAATTTAAAATGTATGTGATAACATTGGCCACCCATACCTGCCATAACATTTCATATTAAGAACTAAATATTTCACAACTATGGTGTTCTCCTCCAAATGATTCATTCAAAGGAATGTGCGATAGTAGCCAGATAACCATACAATCAAAATATTCTGTTTTATAGATGGGTAACACACTTCAACAAAAACTTGGCATCACTATAGATATTCCAGGAGTTTTCTTGATTCTGTACATAACAATTTGGCAACAAGATAGATCTTGAAATTAGAGAGCAGTGGATAAAGCTCTTAATTTTAATGATGTGTCCTGAATCCACACCATTAAAATGACAACTCTCCAGCCTCATTCTGCAAACACAAATTCACCTTTACATGTCCATTCAGTGAACGTAGAGTAAGGCCTCTTGCCATTGAATGCTGCACGTTTTAGACCTAGTGCACGCAAAACCCATTGATTTTCTAATACCGTTTTTTTACTGTTTCTGAACACCAGCATCAAAGGGATATAGCTATTTAATAAACTGTCTTTATTTGCACAAAGCTTTGCCGCAGGAAATCTGCTGAGAATTGTCCAAAGGTAAAATGCAATTTAAACTGAAGTCTATTCTAGTGCCTTTTGTACATTAATTTCTGATAGTGGGTCACAAGATTATAATATATTTCTATAATAAATTAAAATGTATTTACTTAATTAAAATATTGTAAAGAACCTAAGGCAGAAATCAGTGCTCTTAAGTGTGTTGGATATACTGACAGAAAATCAAATGGATAATATCTAGGATGAAATTATTTCATTTCCCTTTTCAATATTAAAGGAGATCTTTTGAAAAAGATTGATTTTCGAACTTGTAACTAAAATATTTAATGATTTTTAAAATAATTTTACAATATATGTAAAAAGTTAAACTAGATTAAAAACATAGGCCTTTTGTCTCACCAAGTGACACTTGAACTCAATATAAATATTTTGAAAAATCATAAAACTCCCTATAATATTTGCCTCTTTACAGAGACTTAAAATTCCCTGAAGTATAACTGTATGGAAATCATTTGAGGCAGTGTCTTGTTTTTATACTTTAAGCTTTAAAAATATTGGTGGCAAACTTGGGTGCTTTATCTTCTCAGAAAGGAGCGGGGAGCTGTGTTG